>NW_006197997.1:557420-568706 GCF_000334495.1 Tupaia belangeri chinensis | reverse complement strand
ATGATGGATGGATAGACAGGTAGAATGGGTAGGTAGATGGCTGGATGGGTAGATGGACAGATGATGGGTGGATGGATAGACAGGTAGAATGGGTAGGTAGATGGCTGGATGAGTAGATGGACAGATGATGGATGGATAGACAGGTAGAATGGGTAGGTAGATGGCTGGATGGGTAGATGGACAGATGATGGGTGGATGGATAGACAGGTAGAATGGGTAGGTAGATGGCTGGATGAGTAGATGGACAGATGATGGATGGATAGACAGGTAGAATGGGTAGGTAGATGGCTGGATGGGTAGATGGACAGATGATGGGTGGATGGATAGACAGGTAGAATGGGTAGGTAGATGGCTGGATGAGTAGATGGACAGATGATGGATGGATAGACAGGTAGAATGGGTAGGTAGATGGCTGGATGGGTAGATGGACAGATGATAGATGGATGGATGGATGGAGGGATGGATGGACGGACGGATGAATGGGTGACTGTGCCTAGGAAACCTCAGTGAACCAAGTCTCTGGGTGCTCATCTGACCAAGTTAACACATCCCTGTCAGGTTTTTTGTTTTGTTTTGTTTTTGCTAGAGGGCATGTGTGCTTATCACAGAAAGGTGAGGGAGAAAGTGCTTGCCATGGATGATGGTCACGTCTGAGTCCCTTCTCGTCCATTTCTCCCTCCTGTTGGGATTTTGCACATGCATGCACATGTGTCTGGAGTGTTTCTCACACCACTGAGTCCAGGACTCAAACCTTGTGGTCAGCCACATGGGATCTGGCTGCCTTAACCACCAGGTCACAGAGCTATCTCAGAACTCTTCGTTTTCTGCCTCTGGATCTTTTATAATGTTTGAGTTTTCCAGAGCCTCAAATTTGCTGTCTTTTAACAGAGAACTGATCGAAGTTGGGTGTGAGGATAAAACCCTAGCCTTTAAAATGAGTGGCTACATATCTAATGCGAACTACTCTGTGAAGAAGTGCATCTTCTTACTCTTCATCAACCGTAAGTGAAAAAGAACACCTGGGGAAATCCATCCACTGGAAATTTTATGAGACCATGAAAAAGTTCCTCGTTCATAGATTTGGGTACACACAGGGAAAATTGTAGCCAAAGTTTGGTTCGATTAGGAAACATTCGTAAATGTTGTCCCAAGTGTGTGCTCAGCCCTTCCCTACGTGCTGCTGGCTGGCCGGCTGTCAGTCTGGATCTCACCTCTCAGCCCAAACGGGGAGCTCACAGTCCCCTGTTGGCATCAGCGACTTTGTAAGCAGGCCACAGGCACAGCTCTGCTGTGCCCTAACCATGAGCATAGGCAGGGTCATTGAGGTATAGAAATGTATGCTAAGCCCCATGCGATTTTTGTTTCTTAATTGCCACAGGACGCGTGAACTTGCCAGAGAGAGAGAGAGAGAGGAAGATAGAGGAAAGCACCCCACAGGGGGGCATGGTCATACCCCAGTCCCTTCTCCTCCATTTCTCCATCCTAACTGGATTTCGAGCATGCACACGTACATGCCCAGCGTGTTTCTCAAGCCACTAGGGATTTACATTATGGTTGGTTGTGTGGGGTCAGCTCCCTTTAACCTCTAGTCTACAGGGGTCAGCCTGAGATTTTTTTAAAAGAATGAGATTTATGGTACAAAAGGGAGTTCTAGAAGTGAGGGAGATAATGGACTAAATGAATTTTTCTCCAATTCCTTTCTAGTTCTTTTCTCTCTGAGGACCTACTGTTTAGGCGATTGTTACTAAGCAAGTATTATTGGGTAGTCTGCTTCTTGTAACATAATTGTATGAGTTCAGTGTTTCGATAGTGACAGTGCAATAAGAAATAGTCCAAACACATTCTGACTCCATTTTTTATTTTCCATCCAGAAAAAAAGATTTACTTTTCTATATGTTTACTTTTTAAAAAATTTACTATAGGGTACATACACTTGCCAGAGACAGGATTGGGGGTGGGGGAGATTGAGACAGTATCTCCACACTGCAGTCCCTTTTTCTCCATTCTCCTCTGAGGATGTGGACACACATGCTCATTTGCTGGGTATGTTTTGTAAGCCATTAGGTCCAAGACTTGAATCATATAATCGCCCATGTGGGATCCAGCTCATTTAACCAATACACCACTGACTGGCCCACCGTAAGTTCACTTTTCAACATTCTTATGCATTCTTCACCTTTATTTTAAAGCATTTCATAATAATTATATAGTTTTTGTTTTGTTTGCGCATGGAAATGATATAGTCCTTCTTTCCTACTAATAGCAATAACCAGCTATAAATGTCTCAGGTTATGCATGTGTTATAAGAGTTGTTCAAAGTACAGGAGCAGTGGGAAGCTGGCCAGTCATCTTATAGGCACATTCTATTAAACTGATTTATATTATTAATGGACTTTTTCTACTTCATTAGGAAGGCTGTCGTCTGATACATAACAGAACTTGTTTTAATCAAGAGCCAGAAAATGTCTTTTATTCATTTTCTTCCTAACGATAATGAGGAACTGCTTCATAACACACATGGTAACTACAGAGTAGACAAGCGCAAGTCTGACTCAGTGCCTTCTGACTGGCCGTGTCAGTGCCGTGTCCCTAGGTGGGCTGCTCACCACACAGTCTGGGCACTAGCTAATCTGTCCCCCACACCAAGTGCCCAGCAGCAAAGTGAGGTCAGACTCTGCGTGCTCTTTAATAACTACACGCTGCACAGGCTCACACAGGTGGCGGGTCCGTAGATCTCCCGTGGCTTGTCTCGAGTTCAGACATCTCTGGAGGGGCTCCAGCTGTCCTCCTGTCAGGCCCGTGTGGTCAGGACACATGTACAGAGTGCAGTGTTGAAGGGGCCGTAGATGTTAGGAGCCTCAGAATAACGGACTCCCCATTACTAAAACCAGGGGCACTCTTCTCATGGGAAATCAAAAGAAATGACATATTCTTGAGTACAGTGACACAGGACGATAGATCCTTAGCAGGTCTGGGGAGAGAGAAGAGCTGTGATTTCTAAAAATAGACCTTTCCGTCTTATTTATCCCAGTTTATTATTTCTCCATCCCCTCCAAACCTGCCTTGTTTCCTGAATTGCCATAAATGCACACGTGGCCACCTGTGCTGCCTGCCATTCTGGAACGCATGTCCTGACCCTTCCTTCCCCGCACAGATGCCCACTGCTGGGGCTCCCTGAGCACGGGGAGCTGCGCCCTCCCTTCTTGTAGCACACACACCTTCATCATGGCGCTGACCACTCGGGGCTGGAATGGGCTTATTCACCAGCGTGGTGTGTCCCGCACTTGGCACAGACACTACAATATGTATTTGTAGTCCAGAGTTTAAGCGCTGATGCCACGCTTCGCACTGCCCAGAAAGGGCAAAGCCAGTCCCCCGGGGCAAGTGAGGGGAAGGGAGGCAGGGAGGCAGAATGTATTTCCCTCTCGTGTTTTCGACTGGGAGGAGAGGGTTCAGGCCCTAGTGAATTGCTGCAAGTGGGAGCCCTTTCGTCCTTGGGATCTGATGTGGAGATCACTCCGGAGTGTTCTTTCTGAGTGATTTCCTGGCTTGGGGTAAATGTGCACCTATAACCTCACCCTTCAGGGCAGTTTTGAGTTGTCTTTTTTCCTTTTATTTTTTTTAGATCGTCTGGTAGAATCTACTTCATTGAGGAAAGCCATCGAAACAGTGTATGCAGCGTATTTGCCCAAAAACACACATCCCTTCCTGTACCTCAGGTAATGCAGCACCGAACTCTACCTTAGACTCACAAGGAACAGAAATTCTGTCAGACTCCTCTTTGAAAGAGCTGGGCTTCCTAACAGCCCAGTCAGAGGGAATCCCATGCACCACTGGTCATTGTTCTCTTCTCTCCTGGCAGTTTAGAAATCAGCCCGCAGAACGTGGATGTCAACGTGCACCCTACCAAACACGAAGTTCACTTCCTGCACGAGGAGAGCATCCTGGAGCGGGTGCAGCAGCACATCGAGAGCCAGCTGCTGGGCTCCAACTCCTCCAGGCTGTACTTCACTCAGGTAAGGGCGCCGCTCACCGGCCAGGGGCCTGGGTTCCTTTGCTCCTTTGAAATGTGTCCTGTTAGGCATGAGAACCTAGCTTTTTGCCTGAAGCTTTAGAACTTGTGAGACCTGGGACCAGCAGTTAGCGTAATGGCTATGTCGCTAGACTTCAACGTAGTTGACCACGGTTCAAGTCGCGGACTCGGTGGCTTAAACTCATGCTGGGCACGTGTGTGTGCGTGCCCAAGATCCCGAGAGGAGAATGGAGGAGAAGCGATTGCGGCGTGGCTATCCCCCCTGGGGGGGTGATTTCTTGCTTTTTGTCTCTCTGTCTCTCTGGCAAATGCACAGGCTCTATAGCAAAAACCTCTCCCCAAAAAAAGAACTTGTGAGACCCTACTTTACAGAAAGCTTCGCAATTACCAAGTAGCTGAATGTCTCCCGTGAGAACTTTTTATTTTTCAGTTTGCCTGAGGGCATGTGAGACATAAAGGGAGAAGAAAAGGCACCACCCAAGGGGATACAGTCACACCACAATCCCTCCTCCATTTTTCTGTCCTGTCAGATTTCAGTCACGCACACACATGTGGCAATCATGTTTTTCAAGCCAACAGGGCCTGGATTCAAACTGCATTGGCTGTGTGGGATCTAACTTCCCTTAACCAGCAGCCAGCAGGGCCAGCCACTGTAGAGCTTTCTTTGCAAGTATTTCCTTGATAGTTTTATTTTAGTTACGCTTCCTTGCAACCTAATAGCGAAGGCGTGCTGCTGTCCCTGGGCCTGGACTCATAGGCCCGCGTTCTCGTCCGTGCTTTGCCTCCATTTGGGACCTTAGAGCAGCTTCCTAGGAAAACGAGCTGCCTGCAAAGGCACCTCTTTCAATGCCTTCTTCTCCACTGGACATGTTCAGGAAGAGGCTGATCGCACCTCCATGGGGCAGAGGGAAGGGCTGGGCCCTGGGAGGCGGTGGAACGAGCGGAGAGAGCAGGAGCTTTAATGTCGGATAGACTTGGGTTACCACTATGTGACTGATCTTCCCGGGCCTCCATGTCTCCCCTGGTAGAGACAGATCTAGTCATCCCACACGCAGGGGTGGTTCCAGAAAGCGTCTGACACGGGGGCTAGTGCCGCCCACCGTACTCTCCAGCTCTCTTGTAGGGGCCTGCGGTTCTCAGTCACTTCCTTCCTCTGGGCCTCAGTTTTCCCCTCTGTGAAGTAGGCAGGCTGGCTGATATGCTCTCTAGTGTCCCTTTTCAGTTCTGAGATGAAGCGATTCTGGGCAGCCCTGCATCATGCTGAGTATGTATTCGTCTTAGGCATGGCAGATACTGAAACCGCAAAAAGAGGAAGATTTTCCCCATTAAATCGTGCTGGATCCTGTAAGCATTTTCTCTCTCACTTTTTCCATCTCCCTTCTGGCAAGTACACACATCCTTTGGCAAAATTTTAAAGAAGAAAATGAGAAGAAAAGAAAAACTGCTGGTGCCTAAGTCCTCCCAAAAGCAAGTCATGATTCTCAGGCTGTGGGACCTGGGGACAGCATAAAAGCTGTCCGTGCACTGTCCTGTGCGGCCAGGGCTGAGCTGCGCTGGGCTCGAGAGGGGACCTGTTGGTGGTGGCAGTGGTAGAGTCGGGGCTACAGAGCTCAAGTCAAATCGTGGGGTCGTATCAGATAGTAAAGACTTGAGATTCCAGCTCAGTAGGAGTGAGTGGGAGCTGATTTCTGTCTTTTGAAGAGCTTTCTGGCTGGTGTGTCAGAAATGCAGAGAGGGAAGATGGAAACCCATGGTGGTTTGGAAGCCGTGATGAGGTCAGGACACAAGAAGTAGCTCCCTTCACTAGTAGCTGAGAATCTAGAACTGTCAGGACCTGGAAATGGGCCGGCTGGTGGGGAGTGGGAGGGAGGCCTGAAGTGTGAGATGAAGGTGGAGAACACTGGCCCAGCCCAGAGGGACTATCCTTTGCCCTGTTCTACTTGAGGGCCCGGGGAAGAGAGTTGCCAGCATGCAGTGAGTCTGTGTCTCCATGAGGAAAAGCACCTCTCGGCCTTATTCTGGATGCATCAGATCTGTTTTGTGAGATTACTTTTTTTTTTTTTGGAGAGGTTTTTGCCTCATAGGTCCCTAGAATGAGAAGAAAAGAAAAACTGCTGGTGCCTAAGTCCTCCCAAAAGCAAGTCATGATTCTCAGGCTGTGGGACCTGGGGACAGCATAAAAGCTGTCCGTGCACTGTCCTGTGCGGCCAGGGCTGAGCTGCGCTGGGCTCGAGAGGGGACCTGTTGGTGGTGGCAGTGGTAGAGTCGGGGCTACAGAGCTCAAGTCAAATCGTGGGGTCGTATCAGATAGTAAAGACTTGAGATTCCAGCTCAGTAGGAGTGAGTGGGAGCTGATTTCTGTCTTTTGAAGAGCTTTCTGGCTGGTGTGTCAGAAATGCAGAGAGGGAAGATGGAAACCCATGGTGGTTTGGAAGCCGTGATGAGGTCAGGACACAAGAAGTAGCTCCCTTCACTAGTAGCTGAGAATCTAGAACTGTCAGGACCTGGAAATGGGCCGGCTGGTGGGGAGTGGGAGGGAGGCCTGAAGTGTGAGATGAAGGTGGAGAACACTGGCCCAGCCCAGAGGGACTATCCTTTGCCCTGTTCTACTTGAGGGCCCGGGGAAGAGAGTTGCCAGCATGCAGTGAGTCTGTGTCTCCATGAGGAAAAGCACCTCTCGGCCTTATTCTGGATGCATCAGATCTGTTTTGTGAGATTACTTTTTTTTTTTTGGAGAGGTTTTTGCCTCATAGGTCCCTAGCCGCCACAGAGCATTGCTGTGGGTGGTGTGGCCCAAACTCAGCGCTGTCCTAGTTTCCACGAGGTGGTCAGAGAACCCTCTCTCTGCCAGCAGCAGTCACACAGGCTCCTGACTTTGCAGCCGTAGAACCACTGTCTTCATGTTGCTCAGCTATGCCTGGTGCTCCACTGCCCAGGGCGTGCCTGCAAAGCCCTGGTTTTCAGTAAAGCCATTTGGTTTGAAAAGAAGGGGTGTATTTTAGTTTTGTCATATTGGAGAAGGTATATTGTGAAAAAAACTATGCACGGATTTAAAAATTGTTTGCACCTAATAAATTCATGCTTTAGTTCTAATTTGCCACCTACTTTTTGAAGTTCCCTGTACCACATATATCCACATACCTCTCATCCGGTTTCAACAACCGTCATCATTTTTCATATGTATGTAATCTGTCTGTCTCCCACTCAGACATAGGGAAAGGAATATTTTATAGTACATTGGAGGCATTTATTTTTTCCGAGTACTTCATTATGCAACTGAAGAAATTTATTTCCTTCTGTAATCACAATTTGAACCGAATAAAATTAGTAGTAGTGACATCGGGGCCAGCAGGTGGTGTAGTGGTTAAGGTGTTAGACTCCCACATAGCTGATCGCAGTTCAAGTCCCAGACCTGGAGGCTTGAAACTCAGGCCAGGTATGTGTGTGCACGTGTGCTCAAAATCCCAAGAGGAGAAAGGAGGAGAAGGGATGGTAGCATGGCCATCCCCCCCCCAGGGGTAAATTTCTCACTTTCCCTTTCTCTGTGTCTCTGGTGAGTGCATATGCCCTATAACAAAAAGGAACAGTAGTGACATCACTTACTATCCAGTCCACATTCAAGTGTTCTCATCATCCAAAAGAGATCTTTTCACAGCAACCTTGTTCAACTCTGTATACAATCAAGTTTCATTCGTGACATTCACTTGGATGGCTCTTAAACCTCTTTAACTCTGTTTGGAGCTCGGGAAGTCACCGTAGTTTTTCTGTGGTCCCTTGCACTTTCTGTCACTTCCCAGCAGGAGGCGCATAATAACCTAGTGTGTCATCTCGGTGATGAGATTCCCCAGTGGCTGCTGCTGGTGACAGCCTGCTTCCTTTATGGTAAAGTCCCCTCTCGGTGTTGAGGTTGATAGTCTCATTGTTTGTTGATGACTGTTACCTGAATCAGTTATATCACTGAATCGCAAGGTATGACTTTCTGATTTTATCATTTCTATCTGTACTGACTTTCATTCTTCTTTTTAGAAGAACTTTCCCTCATTAGAGCTATTTGGTTATCCTGAAATGTAGCTCACAGTAGGAAAGAACGCTAAGTGCTGCATTGTAGCCCTCTGGTTCTTAGTTTTCAAAGGAATGAGTTGGTATTCTAGCAATTTCTAGTGCTTTTCACTTTTTTTCCCTCCTCCTGTCCTTCCTACCCATTGTTGGTATTCCTCACTCATTATTTTGTCTTAGTTGTTAACAAAGCATCATATTTGAGTAAATTGTGGTCATCTTTTTTCCTTTTGTTTTTTAAATGCTAGGGGACACATGCACTCAGAGAAACGCAGAGACAGAGAGGGAGAAAGCAACCCACCGTGAGGCTTGATCACGCCACAGTCCTTCCTCCTCCGTTTCTGCATCCTGTCTGGGTTTTAGGCACACACATGTGCCTGGCGTATTTTTCAAGCTGCAGTCAGCCACGTGGGATCTGCTCCATTAACCACCAAACCCATTTTTTTTTTTTTGATACTCAAATTATCCCTTTTTAGTTGTGGAAGCTCCTTCAAGCTGGTGCCCTCATCCTTTTTACCCATTTCCATTAGTCTTTGATGCTTCCCTTATTTTTGGCAAGACAAAATGTGACAGGCAAACTGTGTATGTTCCAGACCTAAGCCCTGGAATGGGCCATTTTCCCATCTGATTGATTTTAGTGGGGAGAGTGGTATTTATTTATGATGATCTGTGACCTGGGCACCCTCCTGGCTATTGGATGGTCACCGCTTCTGGGCCTCTTCAGTGAGCAGAGTTAGGAAGTGTGTGGGGGCCAGCGGGTGGTGTAGCAGTTGTATCACTGGATTCTCACATGGCCGACCGCAGTTTGAGGCCCGGATCCAGTGGCTTGAAGATCACACCGGGTGCATGTGCATGAATGCCTAAGATCCTGGAAGGCAAATGGAGGGGAAGGGATTGCAGCAAGGCCATTCCCCCAGGGAGTGATGTCTCACTTTCTCTCTCACTGTCTCTTGCTTCCCCTGATCCAAGCACATGCCCTAAGGGAATAAACCTCTAAAAAAAAAAAAAAAATAGAAAGAAATGGGCCTGGGGCCTGGTAGCTGCCAGCAGCAGAGAGGAGGGAACGGGAAGTTACTGTTTGATGTGTAGAGTCTCAGTCTGGAGGTGGTGGTGGGGATAGCTGCACGACAGTGTGAACATGTGCTAAATACCACTGAACTTACCGAGCTCACACCTAAAAATGGTCAAAAGGGTAACTCTTAACATTTTATATGTTTTATGACAATAAAAAAAAGTTTTCTTATGGCAGCAAAATATATGAGAATTTTAAATAGTATTTTCATTGTAAGCTGATTTTAAGATTGTAAGGATTTTGCCTAGTTCCTGAATTTTATTTGCAAATTCTTTATTTTATACTCCCAACTCTGGTCAGGATTGCTTTTCTAATAATAAATCTGTAATGATCATTATTCCTGGCTATGACATTAATCTTCATGTAGGAGCCTGCACATTTGTACTTCATTTTAGTCTTATTTGTTTCTTCTTTTTTGTAACAGACTTTGCTTCCGGGACTTGCTGGTCCCTCTGGGGAGGTGATTAAATCCTCAGCAGGTCCGACGCCCTCATCTGCTTCTGGAAGTGGTGACAAAGTCTATGCCCACCAGATGGTCCGTACGGATTCCCGGGAACAGAAGCTCGATGCGTTTCTGCAGCCTCCGAGCAAGCCCCCATCCCGTCAGCCCCAGACCAGTGTCCCCGAGGGTAGGTCAGAGACCATGGCCAGACAGCAAGATGAGGAGATGCTTGAACTCCCAGCTCCTAAGTGCCTGCCAGGAGTCAGGATTTGGAGGAGGATACCGCCACGGCAACTCCGGAAACAGCAGAAGAGAGAGGACCTGCTTCCAGCCCAGCCAACCCCAGGTATGGCCTTTGGGGAGAGACAGCTGCCAACTTTGTCCTCATTAGACCGCCTCCTAACCTGGCTTGCCATCAATCACTCGTACCCCCTCTGCCTGGCTCTCCCTCTGCCACCACTGGGGTAGTGCTGTACCCTGGTCTACTGTTCACCTTTGGTCATGGCTTGAGAACAACACTGCAGTATCTTAAATGACTACCTTTCCCAGGATTAATTCAAACACATCAGAAAAAAGCTGGTTATCCTTTGAGTAGAGTTTTGATAAAGCCTCCACCTCAGAGAGAGAAGCCTACAGAATTCAAGGGAGTCTCATTTGTCCCACCCAAAGGTGCTTTCTCTCTTTTCAGGAGAAGCACACTTCCTAAATCCGGTTTACAAACCGCCCTGAAGTATGTGAGCTCCCAGACAAGGAGAGCTAGAGAAGAGGGACAGGAACCACAATACTAAAGGTTATCATTTAATGTTGAGTATTCAGTGTATCCTGTGCAGTGTAAGGCTAAGGCACTCTTTCACTGACCTTTATACAAACAATTCTTGGGTGTTCTTCCTTTCTTTTCTGTTCTTTTTTTTTTTTTTCTTTTTGGTTTTGCCATATAGTATGTGCACATGCCAGAGAAGAGAGAGAGAGGGAAAGTGAGAAATCACCTCCCCAGAGGAGGTGGCCACTCCACAATCCCTTATCCATTCTCTTCTCAGGATTTTGGACATGCACATATGCACCTAGCATGAGTTTCAAGCTACTGAGTCCAGGAATTGAGCCACAGTCGGCCACATGGGAATCTAGCTACCTTAACCACCACCCATGTTCTTCTTCTTCTTTTTTTTTTTTTAAGAATTATTTTAATTTAATTTTATTTATTTTTAATTTGACCAGAAAAGGACAGAGCAAGAGATAGGGCAAGTGAGAAAGCAAACCACCAGATCCGGGACTTGAACCATAGTTGGCCATGCAGGAGTCTAGTGCCCTTAACTACCATGCCACCTGCCAGCCCTCACACCACATAGCTTATATAATAATGTGTGCAGGTACTGGACCAGGAGCACAGGGTCATTTTTCCAAGTTCACTCACCCCAAACCTGGGAACTGATTAGCCATTTGCACTGGTGGTTTGTTTTTTTTTTTTTTTTTAATGATTTTTGCTGTAGGGCGTGTCCACTCACTGGAAAGACAGAGAGCAAGAGTGAGACATCACCCCCCAGGATGGATGGCCATGCCATAATCCCTTCTCATTTACCGTCCTCTCGGGATTTGGGGCACACACGCACATGTGCCTGGTATGAGTTTTAAACTACCAGGTCCAGGACTCAAACCATGGTCAGCCATGTGAGAGTCCAGCGCCTC
>NW_006197997.1:546137-557282 GCF_000334495.1 Tupaia belangeri chinensis | reverse complement strand
TGGCTATTGGAGGGTCACCGCTTCTGGGCCTCTTCAGTGAGCAGAGTTAGGAAGTGTGTGGGGGCCAGCGGGTGGTGTAGCAGTTGTATCACTGGATTCTCACATGGCCGACCGCAGTTTGAGGCCCGGATCCAGTGGCTTGAAGATCACACCGGGTGCATGTGCATGAATGCCTAAGATCCTGGAAGGCAAATGGAGGGGAAGGGATTGCAGCAAGGCCATTCCCCCAGGGAGTGATGTCTCACTTTCTCTCTCACTGTCTCTTGCTTCCCCTGATCCAAGAACGGGAAGTTACTGTTTGATGTGTAGAGTCTCAGTCTGGAGGTGGTGGTGGGGATAGCTGCACGACAGTGTGAACATGTGCTAAATACCACTGAACTTACCGAGCTCACACCTAAAAATGGTCAAAAGGGTAACTCTTAACATTTTATATGTTTTATGACAATAAAAAAAAGTTTTCTTATGGCAGCAAAATATATGAGAATTTTAAATAGTATTTTCATTGTAAGCTGATTTTAAGATTGTAAGGATTTTGCCTAGTTCCTGAATTTTATTTGCAAATTCTTTATTTTATACTCCCAACTCTGGTCAGGATTGCTTTTCTAATAATAAATCTGTAATGATCATTATTCCTGGCTATGACATTAATCTTCATGTAGGAGCCTGCACATTTGTACTTCATTTTAGTCTTATTTGTTTCTTCTTTTTTGTAACAGACTTTGCTTCCGGGACTTGCTGGTCCCTCTGGGGAGGTGATTAAATCCTCAGCAGGTCCGACGCCCTCATCTGCTTCTGGAAGTGGTGACAAAGTCTATGCCCACCAGATGGTCCGTACGGATTCCCGGGAACAGAAGCTCGATGCGTTTCTGCAGCCTCCGAGCAAGCCCCCATCCCGTCAGCCCCAGACCAGTGTCCCCGAGGGTAGGTCAGAGACCATGGCCAGACAGCAAGATGAGGAGATGCTTGAACTCCCAGATGGCTGCCAGGAGTCAGGATTTGGAGGAGGATACCGCCACGGCAACTCCGGAAACAGCAGAAGAGAGAGGACCTGCTTCCAGCCCAGCCAACCCCAGGTATGGCCTTTGGGGAGAGACAGCTGCCAACTTTGTCCTCATTAGACCGCCTCCTAACCTGGCTTGCCATGAATCACTCGTACCCCCTCTGCCTGGCTCTCCCTCTGCCACCACTGGGGTAGTGCTGTACCCTGGTCTACTGTTCACCTTTGGTCATGGCTTGAGAACAACACTGCAGTATCTTAAATGACTACCTTTCCCAGGATTAATTCAAACACATCAGAAAAAAGCTGGTTATCCTTTGAGTAGAGTTTTGATAAAGCCTCCACCTCAGAGAGAGAAGCCTACAGAATTCAAGGGAGTCTCATTTGTCCCACCCAAAGGTGCTTTCTCTCTTTTCAGGAGAAGCACACTTCCTAAATCCGGTTTACAAACCGCCCTGAAGTATGTGAGCTCCCAGACAAGGAGAGCTAGAGAAGAGGGACAGGAACCACAATACTAAAGGTTATCATTTAATGTTGAGTATTCAGTGTATCCTGTGCAGTGTAAGGCTAAGGCACTCTTTCACTGACCTTTATACAAACAATTCTTGGGTGTTCTTCCTTTCTTTTCTGTTCTTTTTTTTTTTTTTCTTTTTGGTTTTGCCATATAGTATGTGCACATGCCAGAGAAGAGAGAGAGAGGGAAAGTGAGAAATCACCCCCCCAGGGGAGGTGGCCACTCCACAATCCCTTATCCATTCTCTTCTCAGGATTTGGGACATGCACATATGCACCTAGCATGAGTTTCAAGCTACTGAGTCCAGGAATTGAGCCACAGTCGGCCACATGGGAATCTAGCTACCTTAACCACCACCCATGTTCTTCTTCTTCTTTTTTTTTTTTTAAGAATTATTTTAATTTAATTTTATTTATTTTTAATTTGACCAGAAAAGGACAGAGCAAGAGATAGGGCAAGTGAGAAAGCAAACCACCAGATCCGGGACTTGAACCATAGTTGGCCATGCAGGAGTCTAGTGCCCTTAACTACCATGCCACCTGCCAGCCCTCACACCACATAGCTTATATAATAATGTGTGCAGGTACTGGACCAGGAGCACAGGGTCATTTTTCCAAGTTCACTCACCCCAAACCTGGGAACTGATTAGCCATTTGCCCTGGTGGTTTGTTTTTTTTTTTTTTTTTTTTTTGAATGATTTTTGCTGTAGGGCGTGTCCACTCACTGGAAAGACAGAGAGCAAGAGTGAGACATCACCCCCCAGGATGGATGGCCATGCCATAATCCCTTCTCATTTACCGTCCTCTCGGGATTTGGGGCACACACGCACATGTGCCTGGTATGAGTTTTAAACTACCAGGTCCAGGACTCAAACCATGGTCAGCCATGTGAGAGTCCAGCGCCTCCACTATACCAGCTGCTGGCCCCGGAAGATGATTCTAAGGACTTTTTTTCAGAGAATAATAAAGGAAGCTACTGTTGGGCGTCTGCTGTGTGCCAGACACTTTACCCACATTATTTAACTTAATGCTCTTACCACCTTGCAGGAAAGTATTACATTTGTTTTTTATTTGGGCAGCTAGGTGATATTTACCATATAGCAGTCAAAGGAATTTTTAAAAATTAGAAATCAGATTGTACTACTCCTCTGCTAAAAACTTAAGTGGCTTCCCTGTGGGAAATGCACTGCGGATAAACCTGCAGCCCTCCACTTTTTCCTTCCCACGATGCTTTGACCACACAGCTCTGTGGCTGATCTGAACTTCCTGAGCTCCTTGCCCTCTGCCCTAGCCGTTCCTCAGCCTAGGAAGGCTCACTCGGGCCTCAACTCAGATGTCACCTCCTGTCTGAGGCCTTCTTTGTCCATTTAGTCTAAAGATTCCTCCCCTCTCACCTCCTCTTCATTCTATAATGTTACCTTGTTTTATTTTCTTCATAGTATCTGTTGCTACTTAAAATGATTTTTTTCTCTGTTGCTGTTTGACTCTCCCCTTAGAGGTAGGCATCACGGAAGCATGTCTGTCTATCCATCTCTGTGTAGCTGGTGTATGACCAGGTCTGACAGGTGGGACACATAGAAGAATAAGTGGGTGAGGCTTAGCACGGGCAATGCACCTGCCCATGGCCTTGCTGCTCCACAGGTCTGGCACAGACTCTAGATTCCTACTGTGTGCAGCTACCCGACCCCCTTCTGGGATCTGAGGGTTGTCAGATAAACAGTGTGCGGACCTTGCCAACCTGCCCCCAGCACGGGGTTCCCTCTGCAGCTCTGTAGAACCAGCCCAGAGAACCTGCTCCTTTCTCCAAAATGCAACAGACAAAATTTGACTGAGTTACAACATCAAAGGAATTGTAATGACCTGCCAGCTCCTTTTTGTCCTAGCAGAAAAAGACATCGGGAAGAATCTGATGTAGAAATGGTGGAAGATGATTCCCAAAAGGAGCTGACAGCAGCTTGTACCCCTCGGAGAAGGATCATCAACCTCACCAGTGTTCTGACTCTCCAGGAGGAAATTAACGAGCGAGGACATGAGAGTACGTAAGTGCGGAGGTCCGTCTGGGATTCCGAGGGTCTGATTTTCTTCCTGTGCCACAGGGCACATGCTCTCACTGGAGGGAGACAGAAGAGAGGGAAAGGTGAGAGATCACCTTTCAGGAGGATGGCCACACTACAGTCTATTCTCCTCTTAGGATTTTGGGCATGCACGCACATCTGCCTGGTGTGTTTTTTCAAGCCACCAGGCCTGGGACTCAAACTGCACAGTTGACCATGTGGGATCCAGCTGCCTTAACCACCACACCACCAGCTGGCCCCAAGGGCTGAACTGCTAACATAAGGTTTTGGAAATCCAGAAAGCATTCCCATTGTCAGGGTGGCCACTACAGTGTGCTGGGAAAACTTCTCTTCCTTCACTGCCCGGTAGGAGCATCAGCTTAAGGGTTTTGTTTTGTTTTGTTTTGTTTTGTTTTGAATAAGCCCAAGGGTGCGCGTGCTTGCCAGAGAAAGAGAGAGAGAGGGAGGGAGACAGTACTTCCCAGAGGGGTGTGGTCACACTCTAGTTCCTGCTGGGATTTGAGGCACACCCACTCATGCAGCCAGAATGTCCTTCAAGCTTCTGGGGCGAGGACTGGAACTCTGGTCAGCCCTGTGGGATCTAGCTCCCATAACCGCAAAGCCACTGGCAGCCCAGAGATAAGTTTTAATTTGGAATATTTTTTTATTTTGTTTGTTTTTGCTGTAAGGCATGTGCATTCACCAGAGAGCAATAAATAGAGAGAGTGAGAAGTCACTCCCCAGGAGGGAGGGCCATGCTACAACCCATTCTCTTCCTTTCTCCTCTTGGGATTTAGGGCTCACACACGCACCCATTAGGCCCTGAATGTGACCCACAGAACTGGCCATTGTGAGATCCAGTACCTTAACCTCCTTATCATCTGCTGGCCCTCTGTTTTAATGAGAACTAATGGATATTCTCACTAAAACGATAGGAGTCAGAGTAAAGCAGTCATTTCAGTAATTTTCCATTTGTTTCTGTCTTAGCTCAAAGCAACAAAATGGTCAGCCAAAGTCTTGTCCCACGGACAGAATGTGATGAGCAGCAGATGCATGGGTTTTGCTGCTGCGTGACCTAGACGCAGGACCTGACCTCTCTGTGCCTCTGTTCTTCTTTATCTAGAAAATGAGCTTCGTTTTGCCCTTGAGGATGATTGTGCTGATTAGAGATGAAACGTACAGGAAACCCTAGTTAGAGAGTAGGGAGTCAGTGGTCATCTTACAGATCCTGAAGACAAAGGAGTGAACCATCATCCTCTTCCCGACAAAGAGCTTTTGAGCACACTGTCCTGCACAGCTCTGTCTCGGTCCCTGTTATTTTGGACTAACTTAACGGTGTTGGGAATTAAGAGAGAAACCAGTCTCCTCCCAGGGAGGAGCTGGCACAGGGACTGAGCCACATAACAGTGAATCGGCCCTAACAGTCCTGACGCCCTTTTCTGAGTCAGACCAGACTGTTCCAGAGCTCCAGTTGCAAGCTCTGCACGTGAGTCTACATAATTTAGCCATGACCTGTCCATCTTTCATCTAGTTTGCATTTCTTGGTTAAAATAGTTCATTTTTGACACTTAAACAAATACATCTTAAAATTTGACAGTCTGGGTGAACTTTTTTTTTTTTTTTGGAGAGGTTTTTGCTATAGGGCGTGTGCACTTGCCAGAGACAGAGACAGAGAGACAGAAAGCGAGAAGTCACTCCCCCAGGGAGGATGGCCATGCTGTAATCCCTTCTCCTCCATTCTCCTCTCGGGATCTTGGGCACACACGCACATGTGCCCAGAAGGTGAATTTTTTCATTTAAAGAGAGATTTTTGCTGTAGGGCTCATGTGTTTACCAGAGAAACAAAGACAGAAAGCAAGAAATCACCCCCAAAGGGGGATGGCAATACTACAATCCCTTTTCCTCCATTCTCCTCTCGGTTTTTGGACATGCATGCACATGTGCCCATTGTGAATTTCAAACTGCCAGGTCCAGTACTCAAACTGCGGTCAGCTATATAGGAGTCCAGCAATGTAACCGTTACGCCATCTGCTGGTCCCAATCGGGATGAATTTTCAAAACAAATGAGTAACTAAGGAGCAACTCAGTACCTTTCCCACTAATCCTTAAGCTTTTCTTTCCTTCTGGTTTTTAAAGCAATTTGTTTCTTCTATGAGAGAGACAGAGACAGAGAGACAGACACAGCCAGCCTGGATCACGGGCACATTCACGTACCTGCTGCGTTCAAGAGACCTTTGGAAGGGCCGGCCCCGTGGCTCAGTGGTTAGGGGAGCTGTTAGGTTGTCGGGAAAGTCATGACATAGCTTTCTGTTTTTCTGTGCAAAACCATGTCATGACTTTCCTGATAACCAACAGATCCCATATGGCCAACCGACAGTGTGGGAATCTCTATCCCAGCGGCTTGCAAAACATGCCAAGCACACATGTGTGTACCAGAAGTCCCGGCAGGATGGAGAAATGGAGGAGGAGGGATTGTGGCATGACCCAGCCCCACTGGGAGTGCTTTCTTCCTCTCTCTTGCTTTCTCTCTGTCTGCCTTTCTCTGGTGAGTGTGCATGCCCTCCAACAACAAGGGGAAAAAAAGAATAGGAAAAAAAACGCCCTTGGGACGTGGCCCGGGGCCTCCCCACGTGAGTCCAGCACCGCAGCATGTCCTGTTCCCACCGTGCCAGTGGAAAGCCTCAGCCTGTTAAAGCAGCTGCGTCTGACTCAGCGGCCTCTTCAGTTTTTCCCTCATCTCAGTTGCCACTTCCTGAGCTAATTCAGGCTGAGGCCTTGGTCTGCTCTTCCTCACACGTTCTCTTTTCTAAGCGCACCAGGCCTTTGCTTCCATGTGGGAAAAGATCAGATGGGGCGTCTCTACATTTGGGCAGTCAGGACTTCCGGCGCCCGGGGCTGCCAGCCGTAGATGTGGCTGCCCACTGGCCTCCGACTGATTTCCACGACGACTCGCTCCACTTGCTCTTCCCCTCCACCATTAGCTGGGAGCTTCTAAAGCTTTCTCAGTTCTATCAGAGAAGTCGGCCATTGCCTGATTTATTTAGCTGTCGTCCAGTCAGACTCTCCGATTTGGAATTTTCTGAGTTTTCTCTAGGACTCGTCTCACTCATGCCAAGCACATTACTTATTTCAAGTTACAGTTTTAGTCACTTCCTGATGTGTCAAACTGTTTGCAACGTGGCGTAAAAGCCACTTGCATCAAGTTGGGTTAGGTCTCAAGTCTTACTGAGGGTGAGGTGACGAACATAACTGGTATAAAGTTGTGTATTCATGCATGATCTGTCACTTAACTCTAGAATAGTCCATGAGGGAGGCAGAGCAGAGCAGATGCTGTTTGCTGTTAGTGACAAGGTAGATGACGTGGAAGATGGAGAGGCCAGATTGTGTGGAACATCCCAGTACACGCCTGCTGATGGAGGGTTGTTACTGGCGACAACCCGGTATGTGTATACAAACCAGGTCCATGGCCTGTCAGGGTGAGCAACCCTGCCTGTCGTCTTTGTCACTTACTGCGCGTGAAACAGCAGCTCTGGACGGCCTGTGTTTGCTGAGCAGAGCTGCTCCTGCCCTGCCCGCCCTCCCCTGCCCTGCGGCAGGCTGTGCACAGTGGCTGCAGGTGCGTCAGAGCAGCCCGAGAACCCTGCCTCTGCGTGGACTGCTCAAATATGGAAAAGCCTCTGACCCTTCTTGAGTGGAGTCGCTGCTTCCTGTCTCCTCCAGGGCCTCATTATTCAAAACGCTGTGATGTTCTCCAGCTTGGAAAATCATCATTTTCTGCCTACGCAGAACATCCCGGAAAGACATTGAGTGTTCAGTGGGAACAGAGGGGGACACTGATTCTAAGAATGAGAAGAATAAGCCTCTCTGGTGGGGGTGGGGGGGTGTTACAGAACTAACAGTACGAGAATTCACTCGCGGTGCCCACACTTTAGAAAAAAGGGTATACAACCGGATGCACGGGGCGACGGCTATGCTCAGAGCCGTGCCCTTGTTTGCTGGTACACGCTCCCCCTACTTTCGGGGGTGGTAGTTTGACTCTTTTCATTAAGACGGAATACGCATAATATATACAGTACGCACGGACACGAGAGGGGACCTCAATAATTTTGTGAAACAATGGAATTCAAGCATGACTTTATTTTGGTAATCTATGCACAGTATTTCTGTAATGACCCTTTATATACATACACATGTGGTATGCTCACAACGCCCACTACTCCTCTGGGTTCCTACTCGCTCTTAGATTTTGATCCTTGATTCTTCTTTCATCTTTTAGTGATTCTTTGTCGCATTTTAAAAGATCTGCTGGGGACTAGAAGTTAGCGTAATGGCTATGTCGCTGGACTCTCGTGTAGTTGACCTCAGTTCAAGTCCCGGACCCGGTGGCTTAAACTCACATCGGGCACGTGTGCGTGCGTGCCCAAGATCCTGAGAGGAGAACGGAGGAAAAGGGATTGTGGTGTGACCATGCCCCCTGGGGGATGGTTTCTCACTTTCTGTCTCTCTCTCTCTGTCTTTCTAGCGAGCACATGTGCCCTATAGGGAAAACCTCTCCAAAAAAAAAGAAAAACAAGATTTGTTATGTGTTATTCCTGCTCGTGTGTGTTTTCAGCAGAAGGCTTTATGTGGGCTCCTGTGCCGGTTGGGCATCTCTGGTTCTGGCGTTTGTTGCTTCGAGCTGTCAGGTGGCGGCAGAGTCCGTTACTTACCTGTCTCTCACTCCACTCCTCGTTTTCCAGCTCTCCGGGAGATGCTGCATAACCACTCCTTTGTGGGCTGTGTGAACCCCCAGTGGGCCTTGGCACAGCATCAGACCAAGCTGTACCTTCTCAACACCACCAAACTCAGGTAAGAGGAAAACGCAGAGCCACTGAAGAGTGGGCCAGGGGGCAGCGGGAGATGGTGGGGACAGTGGGGACAGGCACACAGGCTTTGGCATCAGACAGGTGGTTTCAAATCAGGTTTGACCACTTCCTGTTTATAGTAACCATGGACAACTTACTTTCCTAAACTGTGTCTCAGATTTCTTATCTGTAGATTGGGGCGTTATTACTTTAATTTGTAAAGGTTGAGGGTAAGAAATAACCTGAGGGGCACCTGGTGGCCTAGTGGTACGGGAACTGGATCCCACATGGCCGACTACACTGGTCAAGTCCTGGTCCCAGTGGCTTGAAATACATACCAAGCCACACGTGTGTGTACCAAAGATCTCAATAGGTAGGAGAATGAATTGCAGTGTGGCCATACCCCATATAGGTGGTGTTTTCACCGTCTTGCCTTCTCATTCTCTGTCTCCCTGGCTAAAACAAAAAAAAAAAAAAGGGAAAGAAACAGCCTGAGATGCCTAGCCCTTGAGAGGCACTCAGTGCTCCATACGTGTTGGCTGTGACCCAGGTTCAACACTTAGGCTTGGCACTGTTAGAGAATTCTGGTACCTGCAACATGCAACAGGATACTGTGAGACACAACCCAGATCCGAAGCCTCCTTTCCTCCTAGCTTGAGGAAGCAGCAAAGACTTATTCACGCCACCAGACGAGCTGGTGGGCTTGTCAGTACAGTACAGAACCGTGACCCCAGCGGTGCGTTTTACCTAGCGCATAGCTGGCAACATTTCTGCGGATCCCTTCCAGAGCCCTCCGCGGATGTGCTCCTACCTAGTCTAGAGCCTGTATTAAGTATGTTCTTGAATAGGTAGTACATATGGGGGACGCTGCCACCTTGCATTCGCTTTTACCCCATGTGGGACTCTTCCCCGATGAGCTCTGCTTGGCCTCAGTGTGCTTTTTGGCCCAGTGAGTGGGGCAGCCACCGTACATTGCTCGAAGCTGGTGCGCGAGATAACCTATTTGCCATCCCTAACCGAGGGATGCCAGTTGAGAAGCTGACCCCTGGCGCTGGCACACATACCTCCTTGGGTATTCAGAACTCAGTCCTCCTAGGCTGGGGACCCCTTGGGGTGCAGCGGTTTAAGTTCCATGGTTCGCTTTGAGAGTCCTTGAGCTCGTACCGTGGACTGTCACTTACTAATTTTGGGGAATTCTGCTCCACCTGCGTTTTCTGTTTCAGTATGTCCAAGTGCATGACTTCCGAGGCTCCATATCGCAGTTGCACCCAGGCTCTAAATATGAATGGTTTCGCAGAGAGAGGGTAAACAAAGAAAAACAGAAAACTAACCAGGCTCGGATTCAATTTCTAGATTCAGTTCCTTCCTTCGCCACGTTGCTGACTGATAGGAAACAAGTCAGTTGCTCATTGGGTGCCTCCAGTTTCCACACAGACCTAGCAGGCGTTTTGTTCTGCTTGGATTGAGTCTTTAAGCAAGACCAGTCAGGTCACTTTCACCTCTCAAAGTTTTCTCTCTGTTTTATCTCCAGTGAGTACACATGCCCTCTAGCAAATTAAAAAAAAAAAAAGAATTTTTTGGAGAGGTTTTTGCTATAGGGCGCGTGTGCTTGCCAGAAAGACAGAGAGAGACAGACAGAAAGTGAGAAATCACTCCCCAGGGGAAATGGCCACACTGCAATCCCTTCTCCTCCATTCTCTCGGGATCTTGGGCACACACACATTTGTGCCCAGCGTGAGTTTAAGCCACTGGGTCCGGGACTCAAACTGCAGTCAACCACATGGGAGTTCAACGACATAGCCATTATGCTAATTGCTGGTCTCAAAAAAAGACTTTTGAAGTTTCACAATCGGATGTCAGAACCTTCTAGAGCATAGGCAGTGGCAAGCCTGATCATCTTGCAGGCTTGAGCTTGTGTTTGGAGGAATAAGATTCTTGTTAGACCGTAGCCTAGATCCACAGCCAGGCAGAATCACCACTTCGTCCCATCCACGTTCAGGGGTTCCTTTTCCTACCAATTCTCTTTTTTTGGCCATAGGGTGTGTGTGTTCACTGGACAGAGACAGAGAGGGAAAGTGAGAAATCACCCCCGAGGGGTTGGCCACACCGCAGTCCCTTCTCTATTCACCTGGGATTTCAGGCATATACAGCATGATTTTCAAGCCACCAGATCTGGGACTCGAACCGCGGTCCGCCATGTGAAAGTCCAGCAACCTAACCATGACACCACCAGCTGGCCCAGATTCAGCTTTTCTTTAAACTCATTTTATTTTTTTCAGTGAAGAACTCTTCTACCAGATACTCATTTATGATTTTGCCAATTTTGGTGTTCTGAGGTTATCGGTAAGTTACCTCCTTTCTCACTTCTTAAACTTTAACAACTGGTCATTTCTGAAAATACCTCTACACTAACATCTTATCTGTAATATACTGAATTTTTCTAAGTATGCTTAGGATAGGTTCTTTATTACATGATTTGTACATGGCAATATCTTTTATTTTTAAAAGTTTTATACTTTATAGCCAAGTAGTCATTTAGTAGCCAGCTTAAACAAATGCTTATTATTATAAAAAAATAATACTAATAATAAAGTAAAAATTAAACAAAAAAGTTGGACGGAACCTTAAACATGTTTATTATTGTAGAAGTTAATACATACTTACTTAAGCATATGTGGAAAGAGAGAAAATATTGGGTTGTCGGAAAAGTCATGACATATTTTCCTATGCAAGAATG
>NW_006197997.1:515789-546044 GCF_000334495.1 Tupaia belangeri chinensis | reverse complement strand
GCTTAAAACTCACGACAGGCGCGTGTGCGTGCGTGCCCAAGATCCCGAGAGGAGAATGGAGGAGAAGGGATTGCGGCGTGACCATCCCCCCTGGGGGGTGATTTCTCGCTTTCTGTCTCTATGTCTCTCTCTGTCTGTCTGGAGAGCGCACGCGCCCTACAGTGAAAATCTCTCAAAAAAAAAAAAAATGCATCATGACTCGGGACCAGCAGATGGCATAATGGCTATGTCGCTGGACTCCCATGTAGTCGACCATGGTTTGGGTCCCAGACCCGGTGGCTTAAACTCATACCAGGTACATGCGCATGTGTGCTCAGTAACCTGAGAGGAGAATGGAGGAGAAAGGATTGTGGCATGGCCATCCCCCTTGGGGGGTGATTTCTCACTTTCTGTCTCTCAGTCTCTTTCTGTCTTTCTGGTGAGCGCACACGCCCTATAGTAAAAAAAAGCCTCTTCAAAAAAAAAAAAAAAAAAAAAAGCATCCTGACCTTCCCAACAATCCAATAGAAATAAACACCCTCTAAAGCCATGGTCCAAACACAACCTCTACTAACAATTTTAGCCATTTCTACCAAGACTTTTTCAATGCATGGAGTTCAAATCATGCTACTTAGGTAGTTTCATATCTATTTTTTTCATTTGACATACTCTACAAAAGTACCTTCTGGGATTTTGATTGGAAAAGTGTCGCCTCTGTAGATCAATTTAGGGAGAAAATCTTCTGTCGGACTAAACCCTTAGTATCTCACGTTATTTGATGCTGTTGTACATGGCATTCTTTAAGAAATGCTGGTATGCATAAGCGCATGACTTGTATATTAATGTATCTTGCAGCCTTGCCAAACTCATTTACATGACAGTTGTGTAGATTGTCAGATTTTCTATAGAGATGATCATGTTTTCTGAGAATAAAGCTTTACATCTTCCTATCCAATTTAGATGCCCAGTATTTCTTGACTAATTGCAGTGGCTAGAACTTCTGGTACAATGTTGAACAGCAGTAGTAAGACTGGAAGTGCAGGCCAACAGGTTGGCATGGTAGTTAAGGGGCTAGATCCTCCGTGGCTGACTCCATGGTTCAAGTCCCAGACCTGGTGGCTTGAGAATCACTCTAGATATGTGTATATATGTGCCCAAAATCCTGAGAGGAAAGTGAAGAGATTAGGGCATGGCCATTGCCTAAGTACTGCTTTTCACCAGTTTTGATACGTTGTTCTCATTTTCATTCCATTCAGAATACTTTCTAACTTCCCTTTGATTTATTCTTTAACTCAGAGGTTATTTAAAACTGTGTTACTTAATCCCACTCTCTTGGGGATTATTCAGAGTTTTGCTATGATACATAATTTCCTTTCATTTGTTCAAAGAACATACTTGAATCCTTTTACACTTTATGAGATTTGGTTTATGACTAAGACTATGGCCTGTATCGGTAAATGTCTATGTGTACTTGAAAAGAATTTGTATTCTGATCTTATAGAGTATAATGTCCTATAAGTATCAGGTACCTCAAATTGATTGTGATGATCAAATCTTCTTACATCCTTAATGAGTTTCTATTTACTCTATCCATTATTGAGAAAGAAGTATTAAAATCTCTATCATTGTTAATTTGCCTATTTCTCTTTGTAATTCTCTTAGTTTTTACACACACACACACACACACACACACACATATATATATACATATACTTTTTTTGGTGGGGGAGAGATTTTTGATCTAGGGCACCTGTACTTGTTGGAGAGAAAGTGAGAAATCACTCCCCACCCCAGGGGTTGGCTACACCACAGTCCCTTCTCCTCCGCTCTCCTCTCAGGATTTTGGGCATGCATACATACATGCCTCACTTGAGTTTCAAGTTGCTGGGTATCTAGGATTCAAACCAAGGTTGAACATGTGGGAGTCCAGTGCCTTAACCACTACACCATCTGGTGGCCCTCCCCTCCTCCTCTTTGTTTTGCCAAGAGTGTATGCACTGGCCAGAGGGAAACAAGAAAGGATTGCCCAGTGAGGCGTGATCATGCTACACTCCCTTTCCCCCCTTCTCTTCAGCCTGTTGGGATTTGGGACATGCATACACATGTGCCTGCTGTATGTCTCAAGCCACCTGAGCCAAGATTTGAATCGCAGTTGGCCACGTGGGATCCAGCTCCTTTAACCACTAGGCCACAGAGCTGACCCTTACTCTCTTTTTAGTTTTCTTAGAAGGGGAAAAAGGTATTTTTGACAGGGTCTTGGATGTGGAGTTCTCCTGCCCTTATGTCCCAGTTAGCTAGTCGTAGAGGCATGCACTACTGTGCCTGCCTGTTCAGGTCGGCCCAGGGACTGAAACCGAAGCCTACTGTATGTCTCAGGCTCAGGTAGCAGAACCTTCTCACTTGCCCCACTGTGGCTGGGCCTCTTCCTGTATTTTAAAGCTCTGTTACTGGGTGCATAAATGCATAGGAGTGTTTTCTTTTTGATTAACTGACTCCTCTATTATGAGAAAATATTAACAGTGTACTAAAGGGTTTATAACATTAATGAGAATAACAACATCAGAAGGAGAGAAATGAAGACAGTTTCTTAGACATCTTTTCACCATAGATTTCCGTTTTCTTCCTCACCAGATGATTTACCTAAAATGTTATTTAACTAATTCTCCTTCCACTCACCTCCCCAACCCCCCTTTCAGGTGAAGCAGTATACATAATCTGCTTAATTTTTTTTTTAGGAAAGTAGTCCTTAAGGCTACCCAGGAAAAAAGCACCTCCCATGGCCTTGTCCTTCCCACCTCTTCAGTAGCTTTTTGTCTACATCTTCTGTTGAGATGGCCATTGAGGAGGAGGAAGAAAGGGGTTTTGTTGTAACTCGTTCAGGCCTTTCCTTTGAGGAAGTGGGAAGCGAGTGGTTTCTTAGTTGTCTTGATAATGGTTTTGTGGGAGTCAGACTTCCCTAAGTGGCCTGGTAATGCTTGCTTTTCAATGTTCTTGCTTCTTCCCAGGAGCCAGCACCGCTGTTTGACCTCGCCATGCTCGCCTTAGACAGTCCTGAGAGCGGCTGGACAGAGGAAGATGGCCCCAAAGAAGGACTTGCTGAGTACATTGTCGAGTTTCTGAAGAAGAAGGCCGAGATGCTGGCAGACTATTTCTCTTTGGAGATTGATGAGGTAGAATGGCCATTCTTAGACCTCTGTTGTATCCTTCACAAAGAAGTCCTAGGATGAGGACTGGAAGGCTGGTGGTCTTCTTGTAGAAGCAGGATTTGACACATATGACATCCATGGTCTCCACTCCCTTTTGCATTTCTGGGTAACACAGCTGTATCACCTCCATTGGTGCCCATCTCTGTTTCCAGGGTGGACCCACACACACGAGACCTAACTTCCACAGTGCCTGCCAGCCATCGTAAATGGGATTATGCTATTTGTTCCCTCAGTTCTTCCTCTTACCTGTTGATCCCTGGGGCTTTCCATCTTGATGTGCTGTTTGGTTGATGAGAAGAGGTTGTTCTGCTGCATATCTGGACAAAAAGCCCTTTAAGTGCTTAACTGTTCTGTCCCCAGTGTCCAGCCCAGTCAGGTACCTGGTCACCCAGACTGGCAGATATGAGGACAGGGTAGCAGATATGAGGATGAGGCCTGGAGGAGCACTGGAGACATGGAATTTAATTAAACTATAGCAGCATTTGTTCTCTTGTCCTCTCGTGCTGGCCTCTTTCCACAAGCAGGAAGGAAACCTAACAGGACTGCCCCTTCTGATTGACAACTATGTGCCCCCTTTGGAGGGACTGCCTATCTTCATCCTTCGCCTGGCCACAGAGGTGAGTGACCAGCCAAGCACATGCATGCACATGGGAGGGAAAGGGCCTGTGACCACACCTTCATTTGTCAAGAACCAGTGACAGTTAACACAGTGGAAGGCCCCCTTTTATCCACACTAATGTTCATTCCTAGTGTTACTCAGTTCCAAGTCATGGTTTTTAATGCCCCCTCCCCCCCAGTCACACTGAAGTCATTATGATCTCCAGTTAGAAATGAAAATGCATTGGAGCCAGCAGGTGGCATGGTGTTAAAGCACCTGGAACCCACATGGCCAGCTCATGGTTTGAGTCCCAGACCTGGTGGCCTGAAGAACACACTAGGCATGTATGTGTGCATGCCCCAAATCCCAGGAGACTGGAAGAGAAAGGATTGTGCAAAAAAAAATGAATAAGAAAGGTATTTAAACCACTGAGGTATTGAATTGTTTGGACCAGGTGAACTGGGATGAAGAAAAGGAGTGTTTTGAAAGCCTCAGTAAAGAATGTGCTATGTTCTACTCCGTCCGGAAGCAGTATATATCTGAGGAGTCGACACTTTCAGCCCAGCAGGTACTGTGTAAAACACTGTGGGCACCGCAGGACGGCGACAGTCCCTCCACAACCTTTATGAGAGGACACTTGCCTGGGGTTTCACTGTATATCACAAGGTTTAAACACAGTGATCACCTTTCATTCCGTTTTTATTTCCTTCTCAGAATGTCCCTCCAAAGTGATCTCAGAAACTGGCACGTGTTAAAACAAGCATCACAGTGAGAAACAGGAGACTGAAGGACTGCCCGAGGCTGCTGGGCCAGTATCCCCACCGTTAGCCCTCCAGCACGCAGCCAGCCTTGAGACTGGGTCGGCCTCCTGTCTTTGCCTTTGCCTTACACTCAACCACTGCCTTCCCAGGGAAACAGGGCTCTGTAACTCCTCTTACGGTTTGATGCAGGAGTCTGGGTTCCTAATGTTTCACTTTCACTTTTTTCCAGTCAGATGGCAATTCTTTTTAGTCCACACGTACTTCAGAGAAGGGAGCTGAGATAGTGTAAGACTCAAATGGGAGCCATGAATCCATACCCATCCCATGACTGCTTACCGTTCTCCGAGGTGAGGCGGTCTGCTCATTTCACAGTGAGAAACGAGGACAGCCGGAAGCTCGGGGACTCCCAGATCATGCGGTGGTGGAGCAGAGGTGTAGTCCTAAGACCTGGTGACCAAGGCCCTTAGGGAACTTCACGCCAGTAAGAAGGCAGTGCAGCACTCTTCCCAAACTGGGCCGAGAGTACCTCATTGGATTGGAAAAAATTCACCTCAGGGAAAATCTCAAGGACAGACGAGAAAACATTTTCATGTACATGAGACAGGATAGGCAGAAAACTTGGAGGGGAATGAGGAAGCACAGTAACCTTCACACATTTCATTTTCTGACCTTTGGTACTTCTTAAAAAACTACTTGAAGACCCCTGAATTCAGTTTGGAATAGGGCAGAGTCCCTGCTGTTACCATCCACATGTCGGGCAGGATAAGACATTCTGTTCGATCCTGCTGCCATAAGTACCTTCCCCGTGAATGGAGACGAGAGGTCCACAGGAGACAGTCTTGTGTGAGCAGTCGCTTCTTTTCCCCTTTCTGTCCTGTGTTCAGGCCTACAGAATCCCTGAGGCCCCTTCACAGCCAATAACAAGCCACCAAGATTCCCTAGGCCCAGAGTACATCTGATCATCCGGGAAGCCAGTATGCACTGCGATGTGGGATGGGGAGGCTTGTGACAGCTACCTTGTATTTTCCAGAATGAAGTGCCTGGCTCTGCTCCGAACTCCTGGAAGTGGGCTGTGGAACACATTGTCTATAAGGCCTTCCGCTCACACCTTCTGCCTCCCAAACAGTTCACAGAAGATGGCAGTATCTTGCAGCTCGCTAATCTACCCGACCTCTACAAAGTCTTCGAGAGATGTTAAATACGGTCACTTGCGGACTCTGGGGCATGTGGTTCTTTCTAGTGTCCCTATGTTGGTAGGAGTGAAGACGAAAGACTCAACTTTGCCTTCTCACTAGTCCTCCTTGATGCACAGTGGATTGACTATAAATAAATGATCAGGTATGTCTTACTGTGATTTCTTATGTAATTTCATTATATTTAAAACTTTTAAAAAATTATTTATTTTACTTATTATTATTATTTTAAATACTTATCCAGTGCATAACCAATATGAGTTTTTAAACTGGCCCAAATGGCTATGAATACTACCAAATTAGGATGAAGAAATTTCTAGGTATTCTTATCTGAAGGACGATGTAAAAATACGAACTTAAACTGTAAGTGCCAAGATATGCCACATTAAGAGAAGCACAGCATTCAGCACAGGGAGGAAGAGTATGTACAGCTTTAAAGTCAAGTCCAATGACAAGACTCCAGTGGGAAAAAACACAATATTCTAAGCTGAAATGGAGCCATTTCACTGGGAAAGACAGACAACAGAATGGAAGAGACACATAAGGGCAGGTCAGTTTATAACAGGACTCACGGCATTTCAATTGATGTTCCAGGAACCTGAGAGGGGCACAGAGTCATGACCTTGAGTGGCAAAGAGGGGTTTCTGAGGCCTCAAGTGCTGGACCACAGAGTGTGTTAGTTCCAGCTGGGGAACTTTAGGCTAAATCCACATTTTAGAACATCCTCTCTCTCTCTCTTTTTTTTTTTTTTTTTGTAGAGGTTTTTGCTATAGGGCATGTGCACTCGCCAAAAAGAGACAGACTGACAGAAAGTGAGAAATCACTCCCCGGGGGGGTGACCACACTGCAATCCCGTCTCCATTCTCCTCTCGGGATCTTGGGCACGCATGCACATGTGCCCAGCATGAATTTAAGCCACCAGGTCCGGGACTTGAACCGCCGTCAACTACATGGGAGTTCAGTGACATAGCCATTACGCCAACTGCTGGTCCCTTCAAACATTCTCATATTCATCCCTGACCACATAACCTGTTGTTATTAGAAAATTTATAAGAAATCACCTTGGATCCTTTAGTGGTTCATATGTGTGATTGGGTGTTCATGCCACTGTGTGATATGCGTCTCCTGTGAGCCTCGTCACAACGTCAGCAGAGTACCCATGTGACATGACAAAAGAAGAAAAGAAAAAAAAAAAGGAATCCTCTTAATTCGGAAAATTTGTTTTCACGTTTTGTAAAAAGGAAGGGCTGGCCTGTCCACACTCTATGGTAGAGACTCAAAGACTGGAGGACATAAACGTTAAAAATAGTTGTGGGCACTAGAGACAAAGTGGAAGGAGAGTGTGGGAGGGGAAGAGTGCAGGAAAGGAAATTAGGGGGGAAATAAGGAGAGAAGATATTTGTGGGACACAGATATGGTTGGTTATTTCTGGATGAGAATGTGTATAGTATTCTCAACTGGACTGAGGTGTATCATGCTGGGTACAATCTCTTTACAATCTAAATGATGTATATAGCGATTGAATGTATAAATAATAAAAATATAAAATATTTCAAAAAATGAAGGGCTAATTACGCTAAATGAAGGAATAATTATTAGATATTTTATTTACTTTTGGGTTAACTTTATTATCTAGTTTCAAGTTTTTTTTAATCTTACGTGCCTTGATTCATTAGGTTTTCCCCAATATATGTTCCGTGTAAACACTCTGAAGAAACAGTAATCATTTCCATGAAACCACCTTGACTGCGAACAAGAGAGAATCGCAAATCGTGTAAAGCAGCTGTACTAGATGTTAAAAATTCTCCAGAACTGGGTACCTTTAAAGATGAGACCAAAGTCCTTAAAAAGAAAAGGTTCTACATTCCAGATTCTTCTTCCCTCAGGAGGAGAGGAGAAGAGCAAGTAGGAGGGACAAGGATGCCATGATTTTTGTTTGAAAGACTCCTGTGACAAAATGAATGTGTCGTAACCAGCTGTGGTTGGCAGAAGGGTGTATTTAATAGAAAGTTCAGGCAGATTTTTCGCCTGCCTGCCCCGTGCCTCCCCTTCCCCTTTGGGCTTGTGTGAGGTTTTATTCCATGAGTAAGCAGCAGATAAAATACTTTACAGGGTACAGCACTGTTGCTATTAAAGAATAAGGACCCTCCTCTTACTTTAAGAGTGTTAGGCCTTGGACTTCCTCCACCCCGTGCTATAAAGTAAGTTTTATATACACTCCCTAAATCTTTTTCTAACAGTTTCTTATATAAATATTTTACCAAAAAAAAACTGCTTTTCCTCCAAGCATAAAAATTTGACTGAAACATAGATTCCCCACCCACTAACTCATCTTTTCACTATAATATAAATGCTAGCTGACATTAGGGTTAATGTCTTTTGACCACTGACTGGTATCACTGAAGTCTGAATTGCATTGTGGAGAAGGCACTTGTGTTTTCTGAGGTCTCCAGCATGCGTCTCAGTGAGCACTCAGAATTGCTGTCTTCTAGAACCCACATCAGGCCTCTGAGTGCCGTCACTAAGGCTGCTGGAGGAAAATGGTGGGTAAACTTGATTCTAAAATTGTGGAAATACAAAATAAAAACGGCATGGACCAATTCTTAGTCTAGAATCAAACTACAAACAAAAATCCAAAGTTCATTCATGAAGATTCAAACCTGCTTCATTCTCTCATAAATTATAAAATACAAAGGTGGCTGTTTTAATGACAAAACGCAAACAGTACTGAAAGGGGCCTGTGACAATGTACAAAAAGAGTCAGTCCGTCTGGCCAGGGCCCCAAGAGCCGCCCCAGGTCCAAGGGTGGCCTCCCTATTGCTGGGCCAGAAGTGCTGTCCTGTTGGCCTTCATCTTCTCCAGACGCTTGGCCAGGTGGCTGTTGGTCATCTCCATCTCCTCAATCTTGTCCAGTGCCGTTCGTAACTGGAGGCGGGAAGAGGGTGGTCATGTCACAGGGTCAGAATCAAACCCAGCGCGCCTTCATTCCCAGCTCTCTGGGAAATGGGGACGCGGCTCATTCTGATGGGCTCACACAGGCACCACGGCCTGACTGGTCTTACTCAGCCAGAGGGGCTGAACGGTGATGCCAAGGATTGCGTAAATCACAGAAACGACAGAAGCTGGAGAAACAGGCCTGATCTCAGACCAGTAAACAAAACCGTCTTTTTACTTATCGCCTATCTGACCAAAACATGAAAGAAAAAGGCAGTCACCCTGCAGATCAAAAACTACACGAAAGTGACTCCACTCTAGTTTCCCTAAGATTTGACCCAGTAGCAAATTCTTACATAGGGAACAACTTGTCTCCAAAGGATTTTTTCCTATTTAAGAGTATTCTCCAAAAAAAACCATACTAAATCAAGTACCTCTCGTTGTAGCTTCCTCTTTTCTGCTTTCAGCTCATCTTCAACTTTTTCCGCATTCTCAGCTGCAGTTTTGTACCTCAGCACCTGTCCCTCAAGCCGGTTAATCTGTAAATACGAGAACACAGGCCTGTACTGTTGGGCACTGGAAGCTCCTGCTTGTTGGTAGCCAAGACAGAAATACAATGTCATTATAAATTCCAAGTAATCTAGCACTAATAAGTCCCCTTAGGGTGAGTCATGGGTCCTCTCAGAACCCAATGCTATTAATAAATCAAGAAGTGTCCCCAGGGAGGATTACAGCTGCAGACTCATTACAGGACCAACTTCTCACGTTAAGTTTTATGATGACCATGTTGTTTGAGTGCCAAAGTAACTTAATCAGAGGAGACTCACTGAGTGGAAATTTTTAGGCTTTCTGAAATGTACACTGAGGGATTTTGTTATAAACTGTGATCCTGAATTCTCTTGAAATGCCTACCAAAAACAATTATTTCTACAGTTTCCTATGTATTTAGAGAAAACAGAAGGCCTGAAGTGCCCCACCAGGTGCCCTCTGCTGTCATTGCTGTTTTAATATAGAGCTTTTACAGAGCTCTGGCTGCAAGGCAACCCTCAGAACCCCGGCGGCCACGGTGCTGGTGCTTAGCTGTAGGAAGCAGATGTCTTCTAAGCCATTCGGTGCCGTAATGAAGTACTTACACTTTGCTCCAAGGTAGTTATATCCTGTTCTGCTTTTGAAAGCTTAAACTTGTATTCACTAATTTGTCTATTGGCATCTCCTAGAATGGAAGAAAAGAATGAATTCTTTTCATCTCTCAGACATGAAGGTGTGTGTGACCCCTCAGGCAACCACGCCCTGCAGCAGGAGGATGATGGTGTGACCCAGGACTGCAAAACAAAGGCTGCTATGGCAGCCTGGTAGCCCCGGTCCTGGGTTCTGTGTACTCCAAGGAGTTCTAGGACTTACGTTGCAATAGCACCCCCCAAATCAAGAGTTAGAAGAAACGCCATTCTTCACCCCATGATGTGTGCGAGCAGGTCTTTAAGGGGGGCATCCTGCCAGTGCAGGAGAGGCCCCTGGTCATTACACCTGCCGCCCTGTGGGCCATGCAGCCTCCAGGCCCGGGGACTGGGCCTTCTGCTTTCTTGTACACCACCCCCAACCTCCCAGGTTTTGCCTTTGCTCTCCCAACCCAGCTCTGAGTCAAGTCTTCGCCAGCCTTCAAGGCTATGCTCAACGTTCCCCTCCTTTTTAACTAACTTCTCCTTTGTCGTGACACCTGTCTGCTTTTTCATGCTGCGTGTGTACTGAAGAGAGTGGCCCTGTGTTAGCCTTTTAAAATCTATTTCTGTCCCTAGCCAAGTGCTTTACACTTCATGATTTTATCAAGAATACCTTGTGATAATGCATTATGGGTAGAGTACATTATTAGATGTATATCTAACTTAAGTAAATCACTTAAAGTGAGAAATTTGGGGGCAGATAAAAATTCTTCCCAGGAACCCAAATTTAATAAAAGTCACTCACTGAGTGACTTTTATTACAAGGCTTGTAGGAGCACAAAAACAAATCTAACCTACCAAAGAAAATATTCAAATGACCAAATTTAAGAACTTTTATACATTCCTACCTGACCCACATTACACCTACCTATATAATCTTTAACGTAAGAGCTTTCTGTGACTGGACAATTACTGTCACCTTAAAAGTAATGGTGTTATAAAACTATTTCCTCAAAAGCTACCTCTTGTACAAGTGAATTAACTATTCCTATTCCTAAGATCAAAAACAAAAACTCCTATCTTATTTTTAAATTTTTTTGCCTTTTAAAGTATCAATTTCTGGGGCCAGCAGATGGTGTGGTGGTTAAGGCACTGGACTCTCACTTGGTCAACCATGGTTTGAGTTCTGGACCTGGCGGCTTGCTTTCTCACTCTCCCTTTCACACCTCTCTCCTTCTGTCTCACTCTGGTCAAACTGAAGAAAAATAATAAACAAAATTAAATTAATAATAAAAAAGTATCAATTTCTTTCAAGATAGCGAGAAACTCAAGATCTCACCACACCACAACTCTCCCCAACCCTACAGCCAGCCAGGACCATGGCATGCTCAGACTGACCAGGATCCAAGTACCCAAGTGTGAGGCCTCCCGCACGGGTCCAGCTTTGACAGTGGCACTCTACCTCCATTGCAGCTGGGCCTATTTCATAATTCTTAAACCCAGCAACCTACTCATTATCAAAATGTGCTGCTGCTCACTCTGACTAGCCATTCCTTCCTGTTTAGAAGTATAGATTCCTCGTCTCAGTCATCCCATGTGTGTTTTGAAGTCCCATTCCAAGGTGCCGTGTGTAACAGCCAAGGCGCTGTCCAGACTGAGCGGTCCTGGACACTGCCTGCTTGTCTTGACCAGCCAGGTGCATCTTTACCCACAGGCCAGCTCAGCTCACTTCACTCTACCTCCACCCTGGAAACCTTTCCCTGCCTCTGCAAACTCCAGCTCCACAACACCGACCTGTTCTAGGAAGCATTCACAGAAGAATGCCGGCTTATGCTCCCTCAGTAAGATTCCTTCTGAACTGGCTGCTTTGGGCTGATCTCTCAAATCTCCCCTCTGCTGTCTCTGAGACTTGGCAGCCACTGCGCTGGCTCAGGCTCTCCATCATAGCTCTTAACTATTTAGCCTGGCTCCTGTTATGTCCCTGCCTTCATCTACCATCCAAACCAAAATGAGGGCCAGACCACAGCACGTGGTAACGCAGTGCAACTCCTCACAGGAAGGCCCCGGGTTTGTGTCCCGGGGTCTCCAATGTCCATGACGAGTGTGTCCCAATCTAGGCTGGCTGAAGCTAGAGGTGGATTACAGAGTGAAGACCCTGTTGGCAGTGCGTGCCTGTCTGTCTGTCTGTCTGTCTCTCTCTCCATCTTTCTGTCTCTTGTGGAAAAAACAGATTAACTTAAAAAAAAAAAAAAACGTTAAATTCTTAAAATACTACAGTGGTATTCTAGAACAAAATATTCATCAAGAAATGTCACAAAGGTCCTAACTAATTATTTGATTAAAGTACTACTAACCTAAAAGTTATCTATAGCATTAAAAACTCAATCTAAGAAGCATTTTCTCTTCAATGTAACTCAGCCTATTTACATAAACAGGCCATGGAATAGCAAAGACTTCCGAATCGGCTGTCAGAGCTGGCTGCGGTGACAGCTCTGTGAGGCTGAGCCCACACAGGAAGGCCCTCAGTTTACGCCCAGAGGTCTCTGGATGTAGAACACGTGTCTGCCCATGATTTGGGCTGGCTGAGGCTGGGGGGTGTATTACACTGTGAGGACTCTGTTGGGGGTGTGGGGGACCCCCATTTCTCTCCTCCCTTTCTGTCAAAGAAAAAGCAAGATGGAATCACTCTCTAGTCTAGTGATTAGAGGAGCCAGATCCCACATGATCAACTATGGTTTGAATCCTGAACCCAGACGCTTGGGGAAAACATGCCAGTTGTGTGTGTATACATGTCCAAAGTCCCATCGGGGTGGAGAAATGGAAGAGAAGGGGTTGTGGTAAAACCACACCCGATTGGGGAGTGCATTCACCCCTCCCGTCTTTCTCTGGTGAGCACATGTGCCCTCTGGTAATTTACAAAATAAACAAAATTAAAAAAAAAAAAAACAGCAATATCGGTTATCAGAAAAGCCACTATTTAGACTGGAAAAATAAGTCTCCCCGTCCATGAATTACATATACGTCATCACCAGCAAAGGCTAACCAATATGAACTGGCTTCTGAAGGCTCCCTACTATGAAAACTACTGTGAATACAGTAAACAATTGAAAATATCAGGTCAAAGGTAAAAAGAGGGGAAAAAACAATAATTTAGGTAAGCTGAATGGACTTGACTTTGTAGCCTTGATTTAAATTCCGTCTAATGATTAACTTGGGCTACCAAGAATATGTGTAGAAAAATCCTGGAATTACTCAATATTAGTATGAGTGAGTTCCAGATATAATCTTCCAATCACAATAAATTCCAAATATAATCCTCCAATTATCCAAGATAAAATTTCGTCAGGAAGGGTATCACAAGGGAACTTGATGACACATGGACGTGAAAAAAGACAGTTGCCAAAGGCAAAAGTTCCTAAAGCCACTGTGCACGGCAGGGGGAGAGCCATAACTTACTCTGAAGCATGCAGGCTACCAGAGCCTCTCTGGCAATATGTGAACTAGCAAGGACTACCCAATCTTTGTAACGTTGCTCCTCTTGAGAAAAGCTAACTGCGAGACTCCAACAGCCTGCTCACGAGCCCAACCCTCGGACATGACCTGGCCAGAGGTTGGGACTGGCCTGTCCCAGGACTTACTCTGCATTTCGATGAACTGTAAGTCAGAGCCGTTCTGCAGCCCTGCCAGGTCGCCTGCTGTACCATCGTTCCTGGAGCCCTTCTGCCGTTCTTCCTCTAACTGCAGCTTCAGTTTTCTAACCTGAAATGGAAATAAAGGTTGGTCAGGAAGACCTACTCTCTCAAATGGAACAGATGCTTGGCCCAATGGCCGCACCACAGAACGAGGCAGGTCCGCATGGTATCAGCCACATAAGCCATCATTCTTTAAAAGTATTCTGAGAGCAGGATACACGCTGTTCTAGGGGCTAGAGATAATGAGCTATGAATAGATACCCGAAGGAGGGAGTCCTGGGACCAGGTGTCCTCATTAAAATTGTCATACTGGGTCAGCCAGTGGCATGACGGTTAAGGCGGCTGGATCCCACATGACCAACTGTGTGGTTCGAGTCCCAGAGCTGGCAGCTTGAAAAGCACAGCAGGCGTGTGTGCATGCATGCCCAGAATCCTGAGGGGAGAGTGGAGGAGCATGGCCATCCTTCCTACGGGGGTGCACTCTTATCCCTCTCCATCTCTCTCCGACAAGCATACGATCTTAAATAGCAAACTAAAAATAAATGAATAAATAAAACCCATCATATTATTATTATTTCTGTATGTTTGTGGAACCAGTACATTTTTTGGGTATTTTTTTGTTAACTTTTATAAGAAACAGAAAATTCCATGAGCAGTTAGGTTTTTTGTTTGTTTAGGTTTATAGAAAGATTAAGTATTCTTATTCAGAAAACTTTTTGTATAGAAAAATAATTGGAAATATATAGATGGCTTCACCAACTATTCTCAACTTCATCAACGGGGGTCAAGGGGAACCCTCAGTACTGAGACTAAGTGGGTCACTTCTCCGTGGGAAAGGATGAGCTCTGCGCTGGGAACTAAACCCAAGGTGCGGGAGCCAGGGCAGGGGACCTCTAGCTTCATCATAAGCATAATGGAATCGTATCACTCCCTAAACCAAGTGTTCACCTACCTACCTACCTACCTACCTAATTTTTTTTTAAAAGGATACAACAAAGAGCCAAAATATGAATTATCTTTTTATCTTTCAAATCTCACTTGAATTTGCTAAAATTAATCATCCTCTTTCAATAATAATTAATAATAATACCCGCCAATGAGATGTAACTTCCATGAGCAGCCTTTACCTGTGATAGCAGATCTTCCTTTTCTCCAGCAAGTTTTCGTAGCCTGACATCTAAAACAAATAAAAAAGGATTGTAAACTAAATTTTTAATGGTGTACTACATAAACATTTAAAACTATTTCTTAAACTCACAAACAGCACACATTATCTGGTAAATTACATTACAGCTCCGAACATCAAAAGAGATAAAAGCTTTCATGGTATTTCAAATTAGTACTTAACTATCCAAAACATTAATATATTCTTGCACAACGGTTATTTATCAGGGTACCAAATATATTTGCTCCCAACAGCAGTGATTTTCCACTTAAAGACAAACACTGAAGTATGAAGGAAATCATTTTCTTGGTTCAAAAAAAAAAAATGCAAGCTTTCACCAGCATACAGGTGCCATAGGTGCTCCCACAGGCTTAAGCCCTTAGCAGAAGATGAAAATTTGTGGACATATACAGGGCTCAGAGTGGGACCAGGTGAGGGGAAACCAGAGCAGAGCCAACACGTGGGATGGCACGCAGCTCCCCAAAAGCCGGCGGAGTGGGAGGGGGTACTCAGCCCTAAGACATCAGCAGCCAAGTGCGGATCTGAGGCTCAGGAGCAGGATCATTTGGGCTGGCCCGGGGAGAAGGCTGCTTCTTCCCAAGCCTGGATGAAAGTAGGCCGGAGGAGCAGAGGAGACGCCCACTCCGAAGTCCACTTAGAGAAGTAACTGGCACTGCACTGCCCCCACCTAGCTGCCCGGGATCAGAGCTAAACGGTCCGTTCTGGTTTCCCCAGCACCTGAGTGGGCAGTGGACACACCTGAGCTACGGTGGCCACTGCCCGACCCATTCTCCAGAGAGTCTCTCGCTTACCCAGCTTTCCCTATTTTATCCAAGTGCTCTACGGTGAGCACATTCGAATTTGAAATGAGACCCGTTAGAGAATGTGCTTGCTAACTTTAACATGTTTTTCATCTTGCTCCATTCTTACAGTATCTCACTTCTCTAGGAAACCTGCACATCTACTGGGCTGTCAGAAAAGTCATGACACACTTTTTCTACGTTTGTCAATGCAAGAAACAGACTTTTCTGACAATCCCATATTAAAACAAGATGAAAAGGGAAAGAAAAGAAAGAACATTTTAAAATAAACAAAAGTAAGAGCTGACTCCACAGCACAGTGGTTGAGGAGCCAGATGCCATATGGCCAACTGCAGTTCAAATCCCAGCCCCAGCGGATTGAAAAACATGCCAGGCATGAGTATGTGCATAATCCTGGCAGGGAGGAAAAATGTCTCAGTGGGGGGTGCCTTTTCTCTCTTTCCTCTCTTCTCTCTCTGGTAAGTACGTGTGCCCTGTGACAATTAGAGCGAGTTATCTCAGTTCTAAAGAAATAAGTGAGCTGATGATAACGGATCTATGCTACTCTTCTTCCTGTAGAGTCTGATTCTTAGTGGGGGCAAGAGATGGCACCTTCATTGTTTCCTGAGGAGAGAATCACTAGATTCTCAAAGGGGTTACATTTTAGAGGCTTAGAAGCCCGTCTCTGGAAGTCACATTCCTCTGACAGCTACCCGTCTCTGGAAGCCACATTGCTCTGACAGCTATCTGCTTGTTCCTCAGAACCCTGGGATAAGGAGTGGAACATAAAGCCAGATGTTCTAGGAAGAAGGAACTTAAAACCTACTTGGAAGCCTCCTGCGAGCCCACTGTTTCCCTGGGACCGGATGCTGGACTACCTCTTTGCAAAATGTTGGAAGTTCAGTGAAAAAGCAGCATGTGCATCTAAACCCACAGCACTTCAACCCAGGAACCTCATAATGACCCTGACTGCCTTTCAGGGACCTAGACACTGGTTTCCCAAGGTCAAGGATATCGCCCATCAATGTGCCCAGATATTTCCTGTTAAGAATCTTGGTAAGCCTCAGACAGCTCTTGCCACTGTTTTCCACACTGGGACATGAACGAGCTGGAAGCCCAACAGGACGACATCAAGCCAAGTCAACAGTGTCTTACCTAGCGGCCCTTCTCCTGCCGACTCCAGGACCTGAGCAGCTTCCTGAGACACCACAGTGATGGCGCCAACCACTGGCTCATGATTGACGTCGCCATTAGGAGTGCCGTCAGGGATTATTACTAAGCCATGTTTCTGTGGAAAAGGAAAAAGCCCACCATCACAAACGGTGGCCCACATGGGAGCAGCAAGCCCTGAGAGGTAGCCAGGAAGACCTGGTTAGAAGTAGCTACGTGGAATATGGCTCTGTGGAAGAAATGACTTCGACCTATCAACCCGGGTTAGGGAATAAACACTGCTGTCTGTATCGAGGCCAGGGAAGATGACAGGATCAAAGGCAGCGGGCAAAGTCAAGCAGGCGACCCGGGCTCCAGGCAGAGCTGACGTACCTCTCCGGTCCCCGCTGTCTCCTGCAGGTCAGCCAGCTCCTCTCGGAGCGTGTCTCGCTCACTCCTAAGGCAGGCAATGTATTCTTTCTGTTTCTCTAGGGCCTGGTTTTAGGCAGGGGAGCAGGGAAAGAATGGCACAGAAAAAGAGCAAGTGAAAGGTAACGGAAGTACCGAGTTCACATCAGCAAGGGTAAAGGCATGAAAGCGAGGAAGAGTTAAGAACGTGGAAACGTTAGAGCCGTTAGATATGGCAGGACATTCCAAGTCATACGGACATACACTGCCAAGAGAGCTTTAGAAGAAACGGGAGCTCATGCAATTAACTCGGCAAAACGTACTTGTCACATCAAGCAGAAAAACAAATCTTTCTTTTCCAGTCAATGAAAAAAAAAAAAAACAGGAAAAGAAAGATGGAGAAAGCAGTGATAGTAAAATTAAGATTTCCTTACTGACCTCCTCAGTACATTTTCATTTGGTGAAGTACAAAATACATTTCATGTTTAACTAAAATAATTTATTCAAGAGTATACATGTGGGTTTTTTTTTTCTTCAATGGCTCTGGAAGAAAAATAACTACTATACACGAGGTATTTTAATTCAATATTAACCATATGAACATTCTCCAAGTAGTGCGGCAAAATACTCACATACCACTTAATTCAAAACAGCTGAATTGCCAAACAAATTCTTAAGGACTTATTTGTTAGTTTAATTGAACACAAGACTCATTTGGTTTTCTGATGCACTTTCAAGATATGAAAAAAACAAAAATAAAACATTAACCAAACAAACACAACCCACTTATGAGGGGGTAGTAGAATATGGGGCCCAGCACATATTAAAGGAATACTCATGTAGAACACTGTCTACAGTACGCAGGACAACAGAGAAAGTTCGTGAAAAGCAGAGCAGTATTTTCGTCTGTAAAGTTCCTGCCATTCCCTGAATCTCACAAGCCCCAGAGCTGAGGAGGACAGTGCGGAAGCAGGAGCACGCTGTGGTCATCGGTAAACAACCAAATCTCTGTGACTATTAATAAAAGAACCCGGACAACATAGGGACCCGGCAGCTGGGCAAAAAACACCTTTCTCTATCTATCTGTTCATATACTTAATGTTTTCTGCCATCATTCCCATTGATCTAAAAAGTTAAACTATTTGGTTGTTGGAAAAGTCAAGATGTGTTTTTGCTCAGAAAAAAATACGTCTTGACATTTCTGATAACCTGACAGAATAGTTAACTCTCCTCTCGGTTTATCGGGTTTAGAAGTGGCACAACTATTTAGTGGCTGATGACTGCATAGTGGGACAATTTTTAAAACTGATACAATCCTACTCTGTAACCAAACTGGGAAGAAGAAAAGGTAGGATGGGTGGTTAAACTAGCTGAACCCCACATGGCTGACCCTGTGGCTTGAATCTCAGACCCAGAAGCTTAAAAAACACTCTGGCATACATGTGTGTGCCCAAAATCCCAAGAGAGAATGGAGAGGGGATTGCAGCATGGCCACCCCCTGCTGGAAAGGTGCTTTCTCTCCTTTCATCTGAATCTGTCTCTTCCTCTCTCTCTCTCTCTGGTGAACATACGTGCCCTAGAGCAAATTATAAAAAAAAAATAAAATAAAATAAAAGAGGGGCTGGCAGGTGGCGTGGTGGTTAAGGGCGCTAGACTCTCACATAGCCGACCGTGGTTCGAGTTCCAGACCTGGTGGCTTGCTTTCTCACCTTCTCTCTCTTTCTGTCCCTCTCTGGTCAAATTAAAACATAAATAAATAAAGTTAAATAAAATAATTTTTTTTTAAAAAAAGAAAGAATATGGGATGGTAGCAATGACCATTTATACAGCATGAATTACACAGCAGGCATATTCTATGCACATGTGATTTCCCTGTCGTGTGTTCCTTTGTATGTGAAAGTTCTCCCTTACATGTCCTACATGAACTCCTTTGCATGTACCTGTCCTATCCCCATTTTACAGATCATACAATTGAGGACCAGAGAGGTTATGTGTTTTGCCCAAAGTCATAGTAAAATGACTAGATAATGAATCCAGTTCTTTTCTGGTTCGAAATCCTTGCGTATCGTTTTTATATCACAGCCCCATGAAGGCCACAGTACATTCCCTCGCTGTCATCCTAGGTGGTCCTGGACAAGCAGGCCTGTTTTCTTACCCCAACTGCAATGTCAACGCCTAACTTCCTCTGGACAGTTCCCATTCACTCCAGATGCTATATTTCTAGTCTGCCTGTAAATTAACAGGTTGAGTTTCTAGCACCGTAGTCGTTTATCCAACCCTTCCGGCCAGTAACTCTCCATTCCATCCGTAACAAATGGAGAACAAAGCACTGCGGTACTGTCCCATCTGTCGACAGTCTCTTCGATCTCCGCTGGGTTAGCTGTCTTCGATGATCTGCATGCACAATTTCGCCATGCATCACCACACATAACTGAGTCAACCATCACTGTCACAACATGCGCTATGTAAACACCGTCACTGAGGACGGAGGGCTTCTTAGGACAGACCAATTCGAAACCAGGAATTCATGCAAACACTGGCCTATGACATCTGCTCTCTCCCACATCCGATAGCACTGGATTTTATTTTTCACTTTTAGACTTTTTAATTTCATCTTTCCATAATTACAGTCGGGAAAATAAAATGTATCCTGTAACCTCACCCTTTCCACCACAAAGTTTGAAAACACTGAAATACCTCATAATTGGATCCAGTGTATTCATGCTAGATCTGAAATCCTCTCTATAAGCTGACCATGGAACCATGACCCTTGTATTTGTGTGCAACAATAACTCCTACGGTACTTTTTTTTTAGGGTAAAAAGTACAAGCTTGTATAGATCTAAATAATTCTTTGCCCCTGACCTAACCTCGAATTCTAGTGTCAAAAGCCAAAAAGATATGCTCAGGCCAAACATCTGGGCAACAGGTTAATTCTCCACGTAACTACACTGGGGCACGGATATTTTAGTCAGAAAATGAATGAGTTTATGCTGGGCTATATAAATATATGAGTGCTCCTATGTACCGATTCTACACACGGGATCTTGCTGTTCGGTGGAACTTGAGGCAAGGCCGCTTAGCTCAATGAAGGAAGAGTTAAAGAAAACTGAACTCAGACCTAGCGATAACAGACATGCTTTTTCATTAAATTACTATATCTAAATCTGAAAATTAAGGTAGGGACAAGACATGTATCAGATGGGCACTGGCAATACTCAAAATGTGTCTTTTAAAAGTCAGCAGAGGGGGACCAGCAGGTGGCATGGTGGTTAAGGCGCTGAACTCCCACATGGCTAACCAAGGTTCAAGTCTCAGACCTGGTGGCTCATTTTCTCTCTCTCTCTCATCATTATAGCAAATTTTAAAATGTAAAAAAATAAAAACAGCAATAAAATTAAATAATTCTTTTAAAAAAACCATAAGGGGAAGACTACCTCACATGCATTAGAATGGCTGCTATCAAAAAAACAGAAAGTAACAAGCGCTATCAAGGCTGTGGAGAAATTAGAACTCTTTTGTACTGATGGTGGAAATGTGCATGGCGCAGCCACTACAGTAAACAGTACAGTTGTTCCTCAAAAAAATTAAACTCAGAGTTACTATATGTTCCAGCAATTCCACTTTTAGGTAAGTACCCAAGACAAGTGAAAGCAATGTCTCAGAGGTATTTGTACAGCTGTGTTCACACCAGCCAAATGGTAGAAACAACTCCAGTGTCCACTAACAGATAAAGGTGGTAAATTGACACACTGGAATACTACTCAGTCTTAAAAGGTAAGGACAGGGACCAGCAGTTAGCATAATGGCTATGTCGCTGGACTCCCATGTAGTTGACTGTGGTTTGAGTCCCAGACCTGGTGGCTTAAACTCACGCCGGGCACATGTGCGTGCGTGCCCAAGATCCTGAGAGGAGAATGGAGGAGAAGGGATTGTGGCATGGCCATCCCTCCAGGGGATGATTTCTCACTTTCTGTCTCTGTCTCTGTCTTTCTGGCGAGTGCACGTGCCCTATAGCAAAAAACTCTCAATAAATAAATAAATAAATAAATGGGAAGGACATTCTGACATTTGCAGCAACATTAATGAACCTTGTACATATTATACTAAGGGAAATAAGCTAGTCACAAAAGGACAAATCCTATATGATTCTATTTACATGAGGTACCTAGAGTAGCCAAAATGACAGAGACAGAATGATCAATAAATGTGGTTGCCGGGGCCAGTGAGGCTGGAAAGCGGGGTGGGGCGGGGGTTAGTGTTTAATGGCACAGAGCCCCAGCTGTGGAAGATGAAAGAGTTCTGGAGATGGACAGTGGTCACAGCAGCACAGCAAGGTGGATATACTTAATGCCACTGACCTGTACACTTAAAAACAGTAGAATGATAAGTTCTCCATTATTTTGGCATAATTTTTAAAATTCAGAGAGTTGACCTGAATGAATCTCAAGGAACTTACGCTAAGTGGAAAAAAGCGAAATCCAAAATGTTATATATTCTATTATTCCATTTACCTAACTTTCTTAAAATGGCCCAAAGCATAGAAATGAAGAACAGATTAGTAATTGCCAGGGCTTGGGAGGAAGAGGAAAAGTAACAGATAAGGTTATAAAAGGGCAAGAGAGAGAGCCTTTATGGTGATGGGAATGTTCTGTATCTTTTGTTTTAGATTTCTTCCTAGGGCATGTGTGCTTTCCAGAGAAAGAGAGAGGGAAAGTGAGAAAGGCCCCCCCCTGGGGGGATGGCCATGCCACAATCCCATCATTTAACTGTACCAAACTCAAGATCCTCGCTAGAATAGTGTACTATATATAGTTTTGCAAGAAGGTACATTTGAGGAGGGCAAGGGTTAGATAAAGGGCATAAAGGATTTCTCTGTATTATCTCTGACAGCTGTATATGAATCTCAAAATTTAATTTAAAAGGGCAAAGGAGCACATTATCACATGCCATATAGAATAAAGATACCTAAAGTTCTCTTGGAATCAGTGTCTCAGTTTTAGGTGTGGAGTTACTAACTTACTTGCTGATATTTATTTTGCTTGTTTTATAATGCAAGAATTCATATGTGTTCTGTACATAAACCATATCTTAGTTTTTAATGCTCTCTCTCTGTCCTGAAAGTCTCATTTTAGTAATTATTATAACAATAAATAAATATGGAAAAAAAACTTTACAAATCACCTACCTACTTTGATTTTGCCACATCTCTTTTTAAATTTCTTAAATAAAAATTAAAATAGTAATCTACAACTGTAACATCTAATAGAGTTGTTATTTATTCCCAGAAGGGTTTTCGAGGTTTGGGTAGAATTTTAGAAACTCGATCATTTAAACATGAGAATATTATCTATAAAGTAGCTTTGATTCTTTAAAGTTTTGGTCTACAAACTCTTACCAAGTGTAATGGTTTTCCCATGTGTTTATTAAAGAAAGAAAAGGATCCTTGGAGTGATAAAAAGAACTAGATACTGCTGACTACTAGGTGAACTTTGAAACGTCCCTAACAACACAATCAGGTATAATCCAGAGGGATTCAGACCTGGGCACATCTGGCAGGTCCCCTCAAGGAACCTCTGTCAGCTCTTCCCTACCTCACCGAACCTCAAGCGGGAAAGATGACCCACTCATACGGTTTCCCTGCCATAGCCCTTCCCTGACAAGACACTCCTCCGGCAGCTCCGCTGAGTGGGTCCCCTAAGTGCAGAAGGAAATGTGGAATGACACCAAAGGTAACATGAGATGAACTGTGGGAATTGTTTCAGCTTCAGTGTACTTGGAATCTACCTACAGAGTTTAGCAAAAAAAGTGAAAACCTTTTCCTTATCGGGCCCTTGCTTTGGGGAGTTCTGAAGTTATAATTAGAGGTGACATCATGGTTTGGCAACTTCACCAAGTCTTGCATTCCTATCCACTTCTGTAATTAGACTGATTTTAGTCTCTTCCTATTTTATTCACCATGGATTTATAAGATACTAATAAACTCCCTCCACCCCCACTTCCTATCTTCTTGCTTCACCCAAATTCTTGTAATGTCAGGGTATCAAGTCCCCCCCAGAGTTCCAATTAGATGCCTGTGGTGGCTTCTGATAAGAATCCTAGGGAAATAAAGAATAGCCCTTTAACAGTTCTTTCTGGTCAAATTAAATAATCATCATCATCATAAGCATAATAAATAAAATCAAATGTTTTCTGAGTTTGTTTGTTTTGTAGAGTTAGCTGGAAAGAAGAGTTCTTTCCGGTCACAATATCGGGCCTTGCCATGGAAGTCTCTGTCTCCTGCTTATTCATATTTCACACTCTATAAATGCTCAAGAATAAGTAAAAGGACAGATTTTTATGACTCCCTAGGTTAAATTCTATTGGTCTATTCCTCATCAGTGAGTTTCTAACCAAAGCCCAATTTCATCTCCTACCCCAATTTTTTTATCTTTCCAAAGAAGTGTCTCCTGAAGGTCAAACACTTCTTTGGTTATGGTGTCTATTTTCTCCTGCATGCGCTGGTTCTCCTGCAGAAGAAGAGGGGAAGAGAAGGAATAAAAGCAAAAACAAAAAAGGGTAAGAGTGTTAAAAGGAATGAAAAAAAAAAAAAAACAGAACAGAAAATAAAGTTTGATACACTGAACAGAAGGGGAAAGTCTGTGCTGAACAAGAAAAGCAAGAGTCGTTTGCTGAACAGGAAGAGGACATCCAGCATCTTGGCGGCATGACTGTCATGAGCTTGCCCTACGGAAGCCAGCCAGGGATCCGGGGATAACTGTTCCGACCACAGCTATGTGGCCGCCAGCCAGCCAGGGTCTGTGTGTCCACAGAGCTCCGTATGTGCATTCTTCCTTCGAGGACTGCCTTTTTTCCAAGTAACTTACATTTCGAGAGAGGGGAATTTATGTTTGTTTATGAACAAGTGATCTTGTACCACACAGAGCAAGAGTAGTTCTGAATTTTATCTTTTCAAGCAAGACAGACATATACCTTGCTCTGATCATTTTTAACCTTTTAACAGAATCCATGAAAGCAAAATCATCATGAACTACAAAAGAAATGCCAGTTTTTATAATTCAAATTTACCATTGAGCAATTCTTTTTTTAAAGAAATTTATTAAATTTTTTCTGGGGGAACCAGCAGTTAGCGTAATGGCTATGTTGCTGGACTCCCACGTAGTCAACCGCGGTTCGTGTCCCGGACCCGGTGGCTTAAAACTCACGCCGGGCGCGTGTGCGTGCGTGCCCAAGATCCCGAGAGGAGAATGGAGGAGAAGGGATTGCGGCGTGACCATCCCCCCTGGGGGGTGATTTCTCGCTTTCTGTCTCTATGTCTCTCTCTGTCTGTCTGGCGAGCACACGCGCCCTACAGTGAAAAAATCTCTCAAAAAAAAAAAAAAAAGAAATTTATTAAATTTTTTTTGGAAATTTTTATTGACCAAAGAATTGGTTTTTATCACATCAGGGGATAGTGCTACTCAAAAATTAATTTCACAAATAGAATTTTGTTCAAAACAATAAAAGAAGTGTGATTACACACATGTATATCAAAAACTAGAACCTTAAGAACACTTTCTGTTGCTTCTCTGAACATTTAGCTATTCCTAAAGAACTCTTCTGATTAGGCAATGATGCTAAATTTATACCCTCTTAATCAGGTTTTCTTCTTATGCATTACTAGAAAATTGTCATCTCCTCCTTATTCTGCTAATACATCATCTACTTTACCTTGCAATTCTATAAAGACCACATTATTTGTCATACTCAAGGCTTTTCAATTAAATATAACTATGGATACTAACATCCAAAACATGTTTGTTCTAAATATCAAAAACACCTAAAATTAAGGTTTTTAATATCTGTATACTCTACACCCTGAGTTTCTAAAGAAACCACAATGACAAATTATAGAGACTGAGCATCACGATTCCCCTATACTCACCCAAACCTAACTTAAACCACTGAATTTAAGAAGAAGTCACAAAGCGGTTTTATTATTCTTTGAAATCATGAAAGAGGAAAAGTCTACATCTTAATTAGAAAAAGAAGACAAAAGGACAAAAGGGAAAGAATTTCCCATCATTTTTTAACACAAGAAAAGGGTACAGAATTTGGCTAATACTCTTCTTACCATTTATAGGAAAAACTAAGAAAAATAACTTCACATGTAATCTGATACATGCAAAGGGTTATCTGTATCTGCCTTTAGAATCTGCAAGTTCTGGCTATGTTCAATTCCATTATTCTTGATAATAACGAAAAAAATAATACTAATCCATAAATAGAAGAAGTAATTTCTTTTCTTCTATTCAAAAATTTTTAAGTTATTTATAAGGACAGAGATTACACCCATCCCCAGAGGAAGAGGAAAAGAGAAAGGGGAAAAGGCTGGGGCTCTGGGTAACCAGGAATGTGGAGGAGTGTGGTGAGGCGTCTCCCCTAGGATTGCTAGAGGCTGGCCTTCCTGATAGCCCTGGCATGTCATCAACACTAAATTAAGATTAGATGCCCTCAATACCACACCTAGACAGTGGGTAAGATTCCCTTCAAATTTAATGTCCATAAACCCTCAAGAGGAAAAAAGCTCGTTCAGAACTGAGACGCATGTAAGGCAGTGGGCCCACGGAGATGGAAATGCTTTCAGAAGGGCCAGGTACCCTCTCTCTCCACACTTAGGGGGCGGCCAACAGCATGGCACACGAAGCTCTTCTACTGCACAGAAGCAGTATCTGCATGAGCCAACCACCCCCTTTCTGTACACGAGGTTTCTTGATCATTTCTTTTTCATTTAGCCACCTCGGAAATGTATCTACCAGAAGAAGATCAAAATTCTTATTCCCCAGGGATCATGTCCCAAATACAGTGTACACTACAAAAGAATAACATCTACTTCCTCGTTTTTTTCCTTTTGCCCATTTCCTAATGTATCTTTAGGAAAGCCTGTACTGAGGAATCAGAGAGACAGAACCATCTGCTACTAGAAGGAGAAAGATCGAAAGGATTCTTAGTAATTTTTAAAGTATGACTCTATGTTTTATACTTACAAAGTTTTAGGGGTGTTGCCCAATGTGAAGGGACAAGTTAATTATGCAGGACATTAACTCTTTCCTCCCAACACATACCCTCTCATCCCACCCAAATCATCTTTGTCCAAATGGAGTATTTCCACGGCTCACGCACGTACCTCAATAAGCTCATCTCTTTGCCGAAGGCCTTCTTTAAGTTCATCCATCTTGTGCTGCAGCACGCTACACATATGTTTCTGCCTTTCCAACTCCTAATATTAAACAAATCACGTGGTTTACATAAGTCATGGCACACAACAAACATGAAGGTATATAATACAGCACAGAGGCTAAGTATGACCTCCAAAATATACCCAGACGCTGGTCCCCAGTACTTAGAAAACTGTTCATTCTTGGGGAATAAGCTCTGGAGAGCGGTGCGGTGGTAAAACATGGTCCTCTGCAAGGCTGACCCACAAGGGAAGTTTCCAGGCTTGCATCTAGAGACCTCCTTGAGTACACCAGACCTGTGTGCCCTGACCCAGGGCTGGCTGTAGCTGGGGGAGAGCATGTCATCAGGACCCTATTAGAGGTGTGGTCTCTCTGTCTCATTCACTCATGGGAGAAATAAATTGCAAAAACTTAACATTGTTTACTCTATAGAAAATGTACCAAAAATTTTAAATTTATATAGCTGAAAAGCCTGAACTAATCAATGGCAATATTAATATAAACAATATACAACTTAGTAAAGTGATATCATTAAGTTAACATATAAAATCCAATAACCTTCATAGATACAAGGAAAACTAGAGAAGAGATAATAAACACTAAATAAAATACATACATGTAAACTTTAAATAAATAAAAAATGTACATGTAACTTTTATTTCAAAAATCTATATGAGAAAAATGATATAAAACCACAAAAACAGAGAAGCAAAATTGACCAAATGGAAAGGTATGTCATCTTTTTAGATAGTCTCGCCATCAGAAAAATGCCAGTTTGCCCTCAATGAATCAGCATATTTAATGAAATAGTAAAAATTAAAATAGCATCATGTTTTTCTCTTTTTCAAAGAATTACTGCATTTAACTTTATTTATTTTAATTTGACCAAATAGGGGCAGAGAGAAAGAGAGAGAGAAAGTTGCCAGGTCCGGGACTCAAACTGTAGTCAGACACATGGGAGTCCAGTACCTTTAACCACCACGCCACCTGCTGGCCCCAGCATGTTTTTCTATCTGAGCGGGTTTCAAGCCACCAGGTCCAGGACCCGAACCACAGTCGGCCATGTGAGAGTCCAGCACTTTAACCACTATATCGCCTGCTGGCCCCTTCATGTCCACCCCCTCCCCCCCAGACCAAGAATCAGACATTTGTCCAAGAAGCCCTAGTTCTCTTTTGTGGAGTGTGGGTACTCATTGTCACTGAGCCGTCACTGTTTAAGGTCTGTTCAGTGGATGTATCTGGGACACAGTATGTGGGTTTGCTGTTGAGTTCTTGCTGATAGTTCCGGATCATATTTAGGATCCTAGGCTTTTCACCTAGGTTTTTTTTTTTTTCGGGGTGTTTCACCTATTTTTTTTTTTTTTTTTTTTTTTTTTTTTTTTTTTTTTAATACCCATTCTGCTTACATCTGTACTTCCTTTTTCCCACACTACAATTCTTAGTTTTCAGAATCACTGGGAATGACAGTAATTATGTTATGTCCCATTCTCATTGCTTTAGTCCGCATTACCCAGAATAGCAATACCAACATCAATGGTATAATTACCAAAAACAGTTAAATGTGTTTGTTTTGTTTGGCTGTTATTTTTTGCCACTAGGCTATGTAAAGCCATACTGTAATTTTTTTTTAAGTTGGTTTTTTTTTTTTTTTGGCCATAGGGCATGTGTGCTCACCAGAGATAGCAAGAGAAAGGGAAAGTAAAAAATCACCCCCCAGGGCAGATGGCCACACCATATCCCTTTTTCTTTATTCTCCTACTCCTCATTTTCCTCCTGGGATCTTGGGTGTGCACGCACACGCACATGCACACGTGCACACACACCAGGATTTTCAAGCTGCCAGGTCTGGGATTTAAACCACCGTCCACCACGTGGGAGTCCAACACCTTAGCCACCATGCCATCTGCTGGTCCCACCATACTACTGCTTTTAAAAGTTAGATGAAACAGTTTCTCTCTCTGTGCTTATACTACTAACTGGTTATATAGTTAGAATCAAAACGTTTTAGGGGCTGGCAGGTGACGTGGTGGTTAAAGCCCTGGACTCCCACATGGCAGACCGCAGTGTGAGCCCTGGACCTGGCAGCTTTCTTTCTCACTTGCCCCTTCTCTCTCTCTGGTCAAATTCAAAAACAACAATAGTAACAAATGGAAATAAATAATTCTTTTTTAAAAAAGAATCAATCCATTTTATTCTTAATATTTAAGAATTATTTTTGAATGTTTTTAATTGCAGTAAAAAATACACAACCTAAGACTTGCCATCTTGACCACGTTAAATTCCACAGTGCAGGAGTGTTAAATATATTCATATTGTTGTGCGCATCCTGTTATGCCTCCTCCCTCCCCCGTGTCCCTCTCTGGCAAGGACACATGCCCGCTGGCAATTAAAATAACAAGGGGGAAAGAGAAAGAAGTGACAGGGAACCTCTAAGTTAAGACACTTAAAAGACATATCAGCTAACTCAAAGTATAGAACTTATCTGATCCCTGATTTTATCTAAGTATAAAAGAAAAATCTTTAAAAACTCCTGATACATAATATAAAGGAGTTAATGTTCATTTATAGATGTGAAATGTCCTTTTGGGTTTTTTTAAAGGTTTTTGCCATCGGGCATGTGTGTTCGCCAGAAACAGAGAAAAACAGAGGGAAAGTGAAAAATCACCCCAAGGAGGGATGGCCATGCCATAATCCCTTTTCCTCAGTCTCCCTTCAGGATCTTGAGCATGCATGCACACACGCTGGCACGGTATTTCAAGCCATCGGGTTCAGCACTCATACCGCGGTCAGACATGTGGGAGTATAGCAACTCATTACCACCCCACCTGCTTGTTCCTTGATTATATTCTTTTAAAAGACCAGGGACCAGCAGTTAGCATAATGGCTATGTCGCTGAACTCCCATGTAGCCGACCGTGGTTAGAGTCCTGGACCTGGTGGCTTAAACTCACAACGGGCGCATATGTGTGCGTGCCCAAGATCCCGAGAGGAGAATGGAGGAGAAGGGATTGCGGCATGGCCATCCCCTTGGGGGGGGATTTCTCACTTTCTATTTCCCTGTCTCCATCTGTCTGGCGAACGTATGCACCCTATAGCAAAAACCTCTCAAAAAAAAAAAAAAAGAGTCTATACAGTGTATAGAACCATATCAAAATTCAATATTAAAATACGGGATGCTTCGACTGTGCTTCAAATATAGGGTGGGGAAAATGGCCAGGGAAAACTGACCATGGGCTGATGGTGAATGGCGCCAGGCTCTGGCCTCAGAAGAGCTCATTACACGCTTCCATCTACTCTTTTGTACATTTTAACCCATAGTAAAATATTCTGTAGGGTCAGGTGGGATGCAGAGGTAACTGAAAGGGACCACAGGGCAAAGGTCCTAGGCTCACGTCCTGAGACTCACTGAGCACACCAGCACACACCTGTGACCCAGCGGCTGACGCTGGGCTTGGACTGCGGTGTGAACACCCTCTGGTGGACCTCTCTCTGTGTCTCTATACGTTGAAGAAGAAATAGATCTTATTTTTGTTTTTAACTTTTTTTTTTTTTTTTACGTTTTTGCCATAGGGCACATGTGCTCACTGGAGAGAGGCAGAGACAGAGATATGAGAAATTGCCCCTAGGGGGAAGCCAGGTTGCAATCCCTTCTCCTCCGTTCTTCTCTCGGGATCTTATGATCTTCCAGCTGCTGAGTCAGAGACTCGAACAGTGGTGGGCCATGTGGGAGTCCAGTGCCTTAACCACCATGCCACCTGCTGGTCCCACGAAATAAACTTTAAAATGAATAGTACTTAAGAGGATAATATCCATGTGTCTTCAAAAAAGTTCATGAAAAATGTGTATTATAAAAAAAAAATGCATATTTTTAAAAAAATTTGCACCAAAATAAACTCAGTAATTTCATTTCTCTATGAACTTTGTGAAGACCCTTCAAATTTAAGACATTTCCAATCATTCTGTCCCTAAAACAGGCACAGAGACAATGTTTAGAAGA
>NW_006197997.1:479700-515758 GCF_000334495.1 Tupaia belangeri chinensis | reverse complement strand
GATCGCTGTAATTGCAGCAGGAAGCACAGAAGGTATTCGGGACATTTGTACTTACGTTACTATTGTCATTGAACGGGCCTCTCTACCGTCACTATCTGCTACTAGCATGAGATAACAGGGTGTCTGATCTGTGTATTTCCCAGTGAGAACATTCTGCTACCCGAGCAGTATCTGCTTACAACAAGGAAGCTCAGGTAATAGTAGACAAGACTTACATCATGACATCTTCTATATCATAGTACATGAAGTGGATTTCCAGGCAATTAAAAAAAGCTTCCAGTGGGGTCAGGAGATGGAGTAAGTATAGTAGTGGTTAAGGCACTGGATCCTACATGGCTGACCCCACGGTTTGAGTCCTGGACCCAGTGGCTTGAAAAATCATGCATGCTGGGTGCCTGTGTGTAAGTGCCCAAAATCCCAAGAAAAGGAGAAAGGATTGCAGCATGGCCATTCCCCGCAGTGGGTGATTTCTCACTTTCCCTCTTTCTCTTTCTCTGGTGAATGTACTTGCCCTACAGCCCCCCCCCCCCCCCAAAAAAAAAGAAAGAAAGAAGAGAAATGCTTCCAGTGTTGTAGTTGCATGGTGGCTAAGTCGCCTAGATCCCGCACAGCCAAAACCTCTGCGTTTGCATGCATGCATGCCAAAATCTGGAAAGGAGAATGAAGAAAAGATTGCAGCATGGCCATCCTCCCAAGCAGAAGGTTGCTTTCTCACTTTCCCCCTTTCTCTCTTTCTCTCTCTGTCTCCAGTAAGCACACTCACCCTATAGCAAAAAACTAAAATAATTTTATTTAAAGCTTCCAAATTTTAAGTTTGAAAAACAGAAGATTAAAACCAAACAAATAGGGCTGGCAGGGTGCTGGATTCCCACATGGTCAACTGTGGTTTGAGTCCTAGACCTGGCGGTTTGCTTTCTTACTTTCCTCTCTCTCCCTCTGTCCCTAGCTGGTCAAATAAAAATAAATAACTAACTAAAGTTAAATATTTAAAAACAAAGAATCAAACAAAAAAGCCTATGCATACTAAGACATCTCAGTATCTTAGAAAATACCAAGATGGAAGAGAAAAACTAAGTCAGTTAAAATCCCTAATCACAGAGGGAGTTTTTCATTTTTAAAAATGCTCAAGGGTATTTGGGAAGATGGAAAGATAACTTATTTTAGTACTGACCATTAAATACTTAGCATGAGATTTTCTTCTAATCTGCTAGAAACAAAGAGCCAGAAATAGATATGAAAAATGTGTGGGAAGGCAAAAAAGGAATCCACAGGACTCAGACTATAAAGGCTCAGAATCCGAAAGAATCAAAGAAGAATCGAACAAGAGCAAGACAAATCAAAGAAGAAACCACTTGTCGCCACAAATCATACTCTTCAATGAGCCACTGTCAAGCCAACACGAAAACAAAAGAAGACTCTTTTTTCAGCTATTTACACACAAGTCCTTTTTTTTTTTTTTTTTTTTTTTTTTTGCGTTTTTACACAAAACCCTTTTTTTTTTTTTTTTTTTTTTTTTTTTGCTACAGAGTACGTGTGCGCACAGGAGACAGGAGGTAGGGGAGCACCCCTCAGGGTGTTGGCCATGTTGCAATCCCCCCCTCCATTTCTCCTTTTGGGATTTGGGGCATGCATACACACGTTCCCAGCGTGTTTCTCAAGTCACCAGGTTCAGGACTCAAACTGCAGTTGGCCATCTGGGATCCAGCTGCCTTAACCACCACACTACCAGCTGGCCTGACACCTGACACGAGTACTCTTATACTAACTGTTTTTTTAATAGGCCTTATTTTTAGAGCCGTTAAAGATTTACAGCAAAATTGAAAAGGAAGTACAGATAGGTCCTACGTAACCCTGTTTTTTCACATATGCAGTCTCCCCTATCAATATCCCACACCACAGTGGCATTTGTTTCGATGGTGACCCTACACTGGCACGTCATTACCACCCCCAGTTAACAGCATACATGAAGGTTCACTTTTGGCGATGGCCAGATGTACAGTCGCAAGTAACCACCAACAGAACCATACGGCTGCTCTAAAAACCCTCATGCTCTGCCTTCTTATCCTTCCCTCCCAAACTCCTGGCAAATACTTCCTAATACTTCTTGACCATGACTGAACCAGACTAAAACCTGCATTTCCAGTCCTCTAGAAATTTCTGTAAAGACTACAGTAATGACGGCCCCTTAGAGGTTACATCAACAGCTTTTCTCCCTTTATTAGGTACGAATTCAGACTACGTTTCTAACAACTCATCAACGTACGTTTCTTATATTTTGGAATTTTATTTTTATTGGCAACACAGAAACAACTCATTTCTGGCAATAATATCCGTTTTTGTTCTTTTTGGACCGAAATCAACATGTTAAAAAGTACAGGTCAGGGACCAGCAGGTGGCATAATGGTTAAGGTGCTGGACTCCCACATGGCTGCCAGAGATTCAAGTCCTGAACCCGGTGGCTTGAACTCATGCTGGGGTGCATGTGTGTGCATGCCCAAAATCCTGAGAAGAAAATGGAGAAGAAGGGATTGCAGTGTGGCCATCTCCCCTGGGGGGAGTAATTTCTCACTTTCTGTCTTTCTTTCTCAGGCAAGCACACTTACCCGATAGCAAAAAAAATCTCCCTAAAAAAAAAAGTACAAGTCAAACACACTGTTTTAAAAATATGTACATTTATTTATTTCTTCCATGAGTGAGAGAGACATACAGACCACACCCCCATGATCCCTCAGCTTACACCAGTCCCTGATAATGGACACGCATGTGCCTGCTCTATGCGGAAACCCAGGTATGAACCCAGGACCTTCCCACGTCGGTTAGCCTCAGAAGCACTGTGTTTTACTGCTGCACCACCACCGGGCTTTAAAGAGAATTCAGTTTGTTTTCTGCAGTTCTCAAAGAGCAAATCTGGACCTTGACAGTGGCTTTCATTTCCCATCTGCGTATTTTAACAGTTTAGCTTATAAGCCTCTAAAGAAAACATCTGGCAATTTCTGACCCACAACTCCACATGACTGTTTGTAAGTAACTCATTAAAGACTTCTTTCCCATTATTTAGAAAATGAGTTCTCTATTCGGTTATTGGGAAAGTCATGAGGTATTTTCCTACATCTATCTATGCAAAAATGTGTTGTGACTTTCCTGACAACCCAACAGAACCATTTAGAAGTTCACAGAAAAAAATGAATAACCTCTTTTGCTCAGATGAGAAATCTGCAGAGCTTTGTGGGAGTTCTAGCCACTTATACAAGAAAAAATAAGTAATTCACTGTAATTGTCCCAAATTAAGAGATAGGAAGTAACGATAAAACTTGAGTTACAGTCTATCTTCAGAAACATAAAGGACATGATGTTTTCTTTAATTAAAAAAGAAAAATATTTCCGGCCTTGATATCTCATACCGTTCTGTTGATTTCCTTAGACCACTCAGTTTTGACTGACACAGCTTTCCCAAGTATGCTGCGATCTTCCATGAACTTCACTACATCTTAAAGGGCAGACTTGTATTCCCTGACCCAAGAGAACAGTGATACAAGATGAACAGTTACCTTGGATTTTTCTTCATTTTGTCTATAGAACTCTGCCATCTGTTCCTCCTGTTCTTCAATAACATCCTTGAGGGTATCTACCTGGTAGATCAAATTGTTCTTCTCGTTGTCTAACTGTGCATTGGAAACCATGGCTTTCTTGTATTTTTCTTCCACTTCGGACAAAGATTCCTAAATGAAATTCAAAGTTATCAGCCTAATAGTCAAAACATGTTTATTGCATAGATGCAATATAAGAGGAAATTATAGCACTGGCACAAACACACAAAGATGCATTGTGGCAAAATACGAGCAGTTTGGGGAACTCCTTGTAAGTAACATGCACGTAAAACAGGAAGACAGTAACAAGTCAATAATGGATAAGAACCATCAGTGCTCTCTGCTACCCCAGGAAACAGATCAAGCAGCAATCTAGCTTCTGAAAGGTGAGAGAGGTAGACAACGTATATCTGTAAGTCACAAAATTGCAGAGCATCAAATATTTTCAGAAATTTACTCTTGTAGTTTTATTTTAAAAGAATTATTTATTTAATTTTGTTTTTATTTTTTTCTTTTAGTTTGACCAGAGAGAGAGAAAGGTAAAGTAAGAAAGTAAGCCACCAAGTCCAGGACTCGAACCACAGTCAGCCATGGGGGAGTCCAAAATCTTAATTACCATGCCACCTGCTGGTCCCACTCTTGCAGTTTTTAACAACTAGTATTTAGAATGCAGTGACACACAATATTCAGTTTCTCTTTATACCTGTTAATTTCATATTTGTTTGAATTTTGCCATTTTCTGGACATTAGTTTTTCAGTACTTTCCTGTTCTGCATACTAATACTAATATAAATGTGTAAAACATCTTTTCTAGAAATTATTCAAAATGTAGTCATTTTAAAATAATACAAAAATGAATACTTAAAGAGCTACCATAAAATACCTAAAATTTTACATACTTCAATGTTTTCTGCCTAAAATTCTTTACAAGTGTTTTTATATATGTATAACTATATATATAATTGGTAATTGTATGAGCACACATGCCCTACAGAAAAATTTTTAATAACTTATTTTTTTTTTAAAGTAAACACTTCTGAAAATAAATTCAAAAGGGACCAGAGCGGGACCAACAGGTGGCATGGTGGTTAAGGCGCTGGACACTCCCAAATGGCCAACCATAGTTTGAGTCCCGGACCTGGTGGCTCGCTCTCTCTCTCTCTCTCTCTCTCTGTGTGTGTGTGTGTTTGTGTGTAACTGGTCAAATTAAAATAAATGAATGAATAAAATTAAATAAATAATTATTTAAAAAAAATAAGGGACAGCAGTTGGCGTAATGGCTATGTCGCTGGACTCCCATGTAGTCGACCACAGTTCAAGTCCTGGACCCAGTGGTTGAAACTCACGCCAGGCATATGTGCATGCATGCCCAAGATCCTAAGAAGAGAATGGAGGAGAAGGGGTTGCAGTATGGCCATTCTCCCTGCGGGGTGATTTCTAGCTTTCTGTCTCTCTGTCTCTCTCTGTCTTTCTGGAGAGTACATACACCCTATAGCAAAACCTTCTATTTAAAAAAAAAAACTTAAAAAAATAAAATAAAAATAAAAGTAACGTTTAGCAAACCAAGATCAGTCAAACAGAACTAAGAGTGCAGAGCTTTCACATTTACGATTGGTTAATTTTTTTTTTCAGAAACGTTTTTGCTATAGGGCGCGTGCGCTCGTCAGACAGAGACAGAGAGATGGAAAGCGAGATATCACCTCTCAGAGGTGATGGCCATGCCGCAATCCCTTCTCCTCCATTCTCCTCTCAGGATCTTGAGCACACACGCACACACGCCCGGCGTGAGTTTTAAGCCACCGGGTCTGGGACGCGAACCGCAGTCGACTACATGGGACTCCAGCGACATAGCCATTATGCTAACTGCTGGTCCCATGATTGGTTAATTTTTAATAAGGATGTCCACATAACTAAATAGGGAAAAATACGTATGTTGGGACAACTAGATAACCACATACAAAAGAATGAAGTTGGATTCATACCTCACACTATACACAAAAATTCACTCAAAATAGGCTATAGACCTAAATGTAAGAGCTAAAACTATAAAACCCTTACAAGAAAAATATAGGAATAAATCTTTATAACCTTGGGGTAAGCAATAGTTTCTTTGTTATAACACTAAAAGTACTATCAACCAAAAAAAGTCAAATGGGCAGCATCAAAATTTTGTGATAGCCATTTGGAATTCATTAACTTTTATGATATAAATGACACTATTAAGAAAGTAAAAAAAAAAAAAACACACATAGAATGGAAGAAAATACTTGGAAATGTTATATTTGACAAGGGACTTTTTATCTAGAGTATACAAAGAACTCTTAAAACACAACAAAAAATATACATAACCTAATTTAAAAGTGGGCAAAAACCTGAACAGATTCATTCTCTAAAGAGGATATACAAGGGGGACCATGGTGGCATGGTAGTTAAGGGCACTGAAATCCCACATGGCCAACCACAGTTCGAATCCCAAACTTGGCGACTTGCTTTCTCACTTTCCAGGTCTCTTCCTTTCTGTCCCTCTCTGGTCAAATTAAAATAAATAAGTAAAAATTAAAATAATAAAAATAATTATTTAAAGATTAAAAAAAAAGAGGATATACAAGGGGCTAGCAGGTGGCATGGTGGTTAAGCCACTAGACTACCACGTGGCCAACCACAGTTTGAGTCCCAGCTTGCTTTCTCTCTCTCTCTGTCTCTGTCTCTGTCTCTCTCTCTGGTGAGCATATATGCCCTATAACAAAATTTAAAATTATAACAATAAATTTTAAAAATTAAATAATTTTTTTAAAAAATAAAGAGGATGTACAAATGGCCAACAGTACATGACTATATGCTCAGCATGAGTAGTCATTAGGGAAATGCAGAACAAGCCGCAGTGAGAGGCCTCTTCACATACACTGGGATGGCAATAGTCTGTCATTGATAAGACAGAAACAAGGTAAGTATTGGTGAGGATGTGTAAAACAGGAGCCTTCGTGTATTGCTACTGGAATATAAAATGGTAAAAGTACTTTGGGAAACGGCCTGCCAATTCCTCAAAATGTTTAACATGGTTATCACATGATCTAGCAATTCCATTCCTCATTATCTACCTAAGAGAGATAAAAAGGTATGTTAGCATAATGGCTAACAGCATAATGGCTATGTCGCTGGAGTCCCACGTAGTCGACTGTGGTTCGAGTCCCGGACCCAGTGGCTTAAACTCACACTGGGCGCGTGTGCATGTGTGCCCAAGATCCCGAGAGGAGAATGGAGGAGAAGGGATTGCGGTGTGGCCATCCCCCTGGGGAGTGATTTCTCACTTTCTGTCACTCTGTCTCTCTCTGTCTGGCAAGTGCACGCACCCTATAGCAAAAACCTCTCCAAAAAAAAAGGTATGTCCATGAAAAAAAATCTCATCAAAGCAAACATTATCCATGATAGTCAAACAAACTGGAAACAGTCCAAATGCCCATCAACTAATGAATAAGCAAAATGAATAAGTAAAATGTATTAAATGCACACAATGAAATAGTATCCAGCCATTCAAACGAATACTGATACATGTATTATAACAATATAGATGAATCTTGGAAACATGCTGAATGAAAAGCAAATAAAAAAGACTATATGTTATATGATTCCATTTATATGAAATCTCTTAAACTGCCAAACTAGAGAGACAGGAAGTTAATGGTTACCCAGGCTGGGGTGGGAAGTGAGAGGAGGAATGAAAATGACCGCTAATGGGTGCAAAGTTTTTCGTAGGGCTGAAGTCTAAAATCATGTTATGGTAATGGTTGTGTGACTTCAGTATGCCACAAATAAAGAATTGTGAGCTTTAAGTACGTAAACTTTTTTTAAGAATTATTTATTTATTATTATTTTTTTAATTTTGCCATAGGGCACATGTGCTCACCAGAAACAGAAAAAGGAGAAAACAAGTAGCCTAGCCCAGGACCCAAACCGCAACTGGCTGTGTAGGAGTCCAATGGCTTAAATCACTACGCTAACTGCTGGCCCCTAAGTAGGTAAACGTTCATGGTATGTGAATTATATCTCAATAAAAATGTACACACTGACACATACACTTCCAATAATGCTTCACAAACCAGAATTCAGTTGGGAGCAAGATATAAACTAGGACTAGAAACAAAGGTAAATGAACAAATAATAAAAGCAAAGTCAGCTGCATAATAGTCTAAATATATTACTATCTTAATATCCAAAATTTGGAATGATTCTCATCCATTTGGGAGGCTAGAGAGAGACAGGAAGTTAATGGTTACCCAGGCTGGGGTGGGAAGTGAGAGGAGGAATGAAAATGACCGCTAATGGGTGCAAAGTTTTTCGTAGGGCTGAAGTCTAAAATCATGTTATGGTAATGGTTGTGTGACTTCAGTATGCCACAAATAAAGAATTGTGAGCTTTAAGTACGTAAACTTTTTTTAAGAATTATTTATTTATTATTATTTTTTTAATTTTGCCATAGGGCACATGTGCTCACCAGAAACAGAAAAAGGAGAAAACAAGTAGCCTAGCCCAGGACCCAAACCGCAACTGGCTGTGTAGGAGTCCAATGGCTTAAATCACTACGCTAACTGCTGGCCCCTAAGTAGGTAAACGTTCATGGTATGTGAATTATATCTCAATAAAAATGTACACACTGACACATACACTTCCAATAATGCTTCACAAACCAGAATTCAGTTGGGAGCAAGATATAAACTAGGACTAGAAACAAAGGTAAATGAACAAATAATAAAAGCAAAGTCAGCTGCATAATAGTCTAAATATATTACTATCTTAATATCCAAAATTTGGAATGATTCTCATCCATTTGGGAGGCTAACAGCAGTAAAAAAAAGTCTTCGTCACAATTCGGTCCCTAATAAAATGAGGCATAACTGCATGAAACATCAGAATCCAAAAGAGCTCATGTACCACGTGTACGGACAAAATATTTAAGACAATAAATCTGACACAGAATGTATGCAATGTACTCTCCCTTCACACAGCAGACCCCAGAGGCGGAGGTGCCGAGGCAGCTGTAATGACCTTAACCGTGGTCACAGTGTACCCATTCGGATCAGCCTCACACATGGGAGGCACTGATTCTCAGTATGCGTCCTGCACCAGCAGCAACGGCATCACTTGGGAACTGGGTACAAATGCAGATTTTCAACCTCATCTCGGACCCACTACATCAGAAAAACAGGGTAGGGTTTAGCGAGCTACACTCTTTAAAGCCTGGGTGATTCTGATGCACACTGAAAACTGGAAGCCACTACGTGAATGTTCCCACCTTGGCTGTTCCACCTGTATTCTCTGAAAACGAGCAGTCAATGCTGTGACCAAAACGCTCAACTCGCCTGGAGCTATTTTGCATCCGAGGACATGATACCTTCATGGTTTTAGTCTCGGTGCTTTGCATAAAGTAGACACTCCTTGAGCCCACTCAGAGTTGATGGCAAGATGAATGGGGGTTACTCAGACTAAGGCCACTTCTCTCCTTTCTCTACCCTTCTAAAACTTAAAATGTGGACAATATTTAAGAAGAACACTTTCTGGAAGGCCTTAATTAATAAAAAATGAACTGCCTGTTTATTTCAGACAACTTTTACAAAGACATGTAAGACACCGCCCTGTCTTCAACATTTCAAAATGTACTTGGGCTAATAGCCTATAAAACAATGCAAGATTAATCAACATTTCCAAACTTCTAAAAAGACTTACAGTAAACATAAAACTCTTAGCATAATGCCTGCCTGACACAGGCTAAGTAGTCAATAATTACCATTTTTTTGTCATTATATGTAAAGTATTAGGAAAGGCAATATATACTTAACGAGATTAAAAGAGTGAAAAATGATCAGTTCGGGCTAGGACCTCAAGGAAGTGGAGCTGAACTGTTTCTGACAAAACAAAATCTATCAAAGCTGGGTCTGTTTCGGCTAAATCAAGGTGATGTAGGCTCGAGTGGTGGCTGAAGTCAGTCGGTGTCCCTATGGCCTGATTCATCATGGATCAGAGACCAGTACCAGTGGGGAGGCACTCCGAGGAGTACAGGCTCTGCTTATCAAATCCTCAAGGGGAATTTCTAGACAGAAATGTGACCCCTGGCCTCTGAGAATTTAAAATTTAAATTTCATTCAAACCCTAAGGTTTTGTCAAAGAGTAAGCTGTAATTCAAGAAAGGTGGAGAATCTTCTGCTGAATATTCCAAAAACTACCTGAAACATTTAGACATAAGCAGAGGCTGGAAGTCCATCTTTCTTATGCACTGCAGGTTAAGCGCATGCTTGAAAGACAAACACTGTTAGTAAAGCCATGTGCAGTGGGTTAATAGGCTTGTAAAAACCGCCATTACCAACACTTCTGCCCACGGAGCATGCTCAGGATGCAGAACGGGCCCTGATACCTTTAGTTCTTTAAGCCCCTGCATGTATCTCCCTTCTACATCCTGTATCTGGTCCTTTAGGTCATAGATATCCTGCAGAACATAGGAATGAACCATTGCATAAAACCACGCACAAACCATGTTAAGGCTCAAGGAATTCAGATGAAAATGTGACTTACTTTTGTACACTCCAGACTATGGGAAATCAAAGTACAAAAATTAATTCCAATTCCCCAGGGAGAACTAGATTAGGAGATAGAGGGGCGGAGAAAGGCCTGAAACAATCTAGTGTTAAATATTTTCTTGGCATTAAATTCTGTTGAAAACAGCTTTAGTAAATTGGGGTGGGGTTGTACATGGAAAAAACTACAAAAATTACAACACTTTTTAACATAGAATTACATTAATTTTATAGATCACGTAAATACTTTGTAGCATATGCTTCACCTAACTAGTATGTACACTCCCCAGAGGTGGTGGTGCGGGGAGAGAGAGAGAGGGAAAGTGAGAAATGACCCTTCGGAGGGGAGGTGGCCACTCAGCAATCCCTTCTCCTCCATTCTCCTCTCGGGATTTTGGGCACACGTGCACACATGCACGACATGATCTTCAAGCTGCCAGGTCTAGGTCTTGATCTGTGGTCAGCAATGTGTGAGTCTAGGGCCTACACCACCACACCAACTGCTGGCCCCAAACAAACATTTTGAACACAATGTGAAATGGCATGGTCTATACAGAGGATATCATTTAAATGATAAGAAAATAATTTGCTCCAAATGTCACCAAAATCCTTAAAAGAAAACTGAAACAGGTCGCATTTTAAATGGAAAATGCTGTTTCCTTCTACTTGACTTTGTAACACAAGGTCTACTCTGATCCTTGATTTAGGTGGGAAGCAACTACACAGAGCTCTCAATACAGCTACGTGATCACGGGCAAGGACAAGTAAAGGCCATCTACGCTTATTTTTCATACTATACTTTTCTTACCCCGTCATTCTCTCTCTGACAGATTTGTCTTTCATTCATCAATTCCATTCAACAGAAATTTACTGAGAACCTATTAGGAGCAAGGTGCTGGGAAACAAAAATTCTCACTTCCTTCAAGGAGGCCATTCTCTCAAAAAGAAAAGCAAATAACGTGACAAGAGCAAGCTAGTCTGAGGATGGAACGCCTTGTCCTCAGCTCCTTTTTTCTGACTAGAATGTAGTACCTAATGCAAGAGAGTCCCTTATATAACTCTACACCAGTAGCACTTATGCCTGACAAGCGGTCAAAGCTCAGTAAATACTGACACCTTCAAAGCCATGACCACGAAGGTGAGTCAGCTCTCCTCTGCCACCATTCCAAGCTCTCCACTCTCCTCTAAGCCCAGCTGCTTTCACAAGCAGGCCATCCCACAAGCTCGACCCCTGCTGCTACCCTGCCTACAGATGGTCATCGCCTGCTCCTAATCCTACTCTCTACTCGACTGGGTTGATGGGAGGAGAACGCCAGTCTAGCCAAGCCCACCCATATGGGCTCTGGGCTTTCCTAACTCACTAGGGTTCTCGGCTCTCTCAGGTATCCTCTCTTTTTCCACAACCTTCGACCTCTCTCTACTGGCTCAATCAAACCAATGAACATAATTGATCTCACCTTCAAAAGTAAGCAAAAGCCTTCCCCAATTTAGTCTTCTCTTTCTACCTACTGCCCAACCAACTCTGAGACGCTCGTCTTTGTAGATTTCCCACTCACAGTGTCACCTTGCTAACCTCATCCTTATGTTTAACATCATGGTTACTGCTCTCCTGACTGCCAATGCTTCCTCCAAACTGAGGTCAAGATTATGTTTAAGAATGCAAATCAGGTAACATTGCTCGACTACTGAAAATTCACAGCTGTCAGGGTAAAAGTGAATTTCTTTGGGACCAGCAGTTAGCGTAACGGCTATGTCACTGGACTCCCATGTAGTCGACCGTGGTTCGAGTCCCGGACCCGGTGGCTTAAACTCACGCCGGATGCGTGTGCGTGTGTGCCCAAGATCCCGAGAGGAGAATGGAGGAGAAGGGACTGCGGCATGGCCATCCCCTTGGGGGGGTGATTTCTTGCTTTCTGTCTCTCTGTCTGTCTGGCAAGCACATGCGCCCTATAGCAAAAACCTCTCCAAAAATAAAAAAAAAGTGAATTTCTTTCAGGCTGCATACAGACGACTGTGAGTCGGCCCCTCACAACTCCTCCAGGCTTCTCTCTCACTCCCTGCTTTTCGCTGTGCCCTTGGCACCTTTGCTACACAGATCATTTTCTGGTTCTCTGAATGTATCTCTCTGAGAACATCCTCACCTAGCTCATTCTTATCTTCCTTCAAATCATAGTTTAGAGTTCGTCTCCTATGAGAAACTTTTCTCTCTTCTCTCCTAGTCCAGTTCCGAGGATGCTCTTCTGAGTCCTCGCCCTGCTAAGACCATACAGTATTATACCACTTGGTTTACTGGCTTGCTTCACTGTGAAAGTTCCTTCCTTAGGGCCAGGATGTGCTTTGCTGCCTAAATCTCTGAGGACAAGTGCTCAGTAGGTGTTAAATGAATAAATGCAGCTTCTCTGACTCCTCCTCCCCACTCCTCACAAATGCAAGCTCCACAGACAGACACCAGGACTTATTTCCAAAGATCTCATCTGCTAAACAAAGGGGTTACTAAGAACGGAGACTCAAGTAATGGAGCAAGTGAGTTTTTCATTATCGCAAACACTTCTATCATCCTAAAATTACACTTCTCTTATTAGGAAAAATGTAGAAAGAACTGTATTTAAGCAGCCAAATATAATACCGCAACAGCTCAAAAGACTAAGAATTCTCAGTCTGGTTCTTTGTATATCCACTTATTTTCCATTTAAAATATGGCCAATTGTTTCTAAAATAATTATTTAATACACACAACATATATATATCTATATAATATTATAATATATATAAAACAAGTATTTTTCAGCATTTGTGAACTAGCAGAATTCACTTCTTCAGAATCATCAAGTTTTCAGGAAAGAAAACAGTAAAAAGAACAGACAAATCTCCTTCCTTTCAGTCTCTGAAATACCCAGGCAACATTTCTGAACCACTTAACAATTTTTTTTAAAGAGCTCTACTTCTTTACATTAAATCACATTAAATGTTTGAAGTTCCCATCTACAACAAAGAAGCCAAGAAGCTGTTTTTAAAAAAAGGAAACCAAAAACTGGGGTTTACCCGCAATTCACTAAATGAGGTGTCTGGGTCTATTAAGCTGCTGGTGTCCCCACTTCCTCTTCGGGATGAGTTTCCACTTAGAGGCGTTGTTGCAGAGGCAGAATTTCGAGATGAAGGCTACAAAGAAAGAAATACGACCCTTGTTAAAGTCTTGCTTCTTCAAAAACATGTTTGCTGTGGAAACAAAAATCAGGGTGCTGGGGGGGCGGGCATGGTGTCCAGATGGACGTTCTCATGCAGCGTGGCTAGGAAGTTACCGGGTGTAATTGGGGGGCAGTTCCGATGGGCTCTGGGGAGGAGACGCCCAGGGAAGTGCCCAGACAAACAGTGCGTGAGTGCATTAAGTCAGTTATCTTACTTGAAACGAGAAAGAATGAATAATAACCAAGAAGAAAATCATTTATGGGAGTTGTTTTCTAAGTTGATCTCTGCTACGTTGTAAACAACAATGTGGTGAGCATATCAGATTAATTAAAGCATTTTAGAACTTTTCAACTGATAATGCTAATTAAGTAGCATTTCCCCTAATTTAGTTCCTAAAAATGCTTAAGAATATTTTTTAAATTATTTAAAAGAAGTATTTAATTTTATTTATCGTTTTTTAAAAAATTTGTTACAAGGCACACATGTGCACCAGAAAAAGCCAGAGAGAGAGAGAGAGAGAGAGAGAAAATGAGAAAGTAAGCTGCCAGGTCGGGGACTTGACCTACGGTCAGCCACATGGGAGCCCAGCGCTTAGCTACCATGCCACCAGCTGGTCCCAAGAATCTCTTCTTTTTCTATTATTTTGTTCATGCAGAGAGACACTATTCTCAACTGAGCACAGCAACACTGAGTACCACTACAAATGTGGACTTCTCTTCCCAAAGTTAGTTTTAACATGAAATTATGCCATTAATAAACATAAATCTACACTGTCCAATGTGCTAGCTCTTAGATACATGTGGCTATTGAATAGTGAAATGTGTCTAGTCCAAACTGAGACGTAAGTATAAAATGCACATCAGTTTTAAGACTTCGTGTAGAAAGAAGAATAAAATGTATCTCATTAATAACTGGGGGTGGGGGAGCCTCCCTCGCACATCACTTAAGCACTGCACATTGGTCTGTGGATCCCACATGGCTGACAACAGTGGCCTGAAAAACACAATGGGCACAGGCACACGCACATGCATGCCTGAATTCTGAGGAGATAAAGAGGAAGGATAAAGGATTGTGATGTGAACACATAGGAGGTTGTCTCCCTCTCTGGTGAGCACCTATGTCCTCTGGCATTAAAAAATAATCCATTATTTTTAAAAATACATTTTTGGAACAGTGTGAAGAAGCAGCAGCGATGAGAGGGACCCCCGGGTCGACCACAGCCTGTGTGTTGCTGCATCCCCGGATTCAGTCCTACACCCCATAGTCATTGCCACCATGCCCAAGAGAAAGGCTGGAGGGGACGCTGAAGGAGATAAAGCCAAGGTGAGGGATGAACCACAAAGATCTACAAGGCTGTCTGCGAAACCTGCTCCTCCACAGTCAGAGCCCAAGCCTAAAAAGGCCCCTGGAAAGGGAGAGAAGGCACCCACAGGAAAAAAGGAGAAAACTGATGCTGGCAAGGATGGAAATAGCCCTGCAGAGAATGGAGAAGCCAACGCAGACCAGGCACAGAAAGCTGAGGGTGCTGCAGATGCCAAGGGAAGTGTGTGCATTTTGATAACTGCGTCCTTCTGGGGACTGGACAGGTTGAAATACTACTTTTTAATCAAGTTTTATAAAAATGCAGGATTTTGTTTTACCTTTTATTTTTAGCTATGTTGTTAGTACACAAAACACTTCATTGTTTTTTGGGGAAGGGGCATTTGTCACTAACAGAATGTCTCCAACGCTGGATTTGGGGGACAATATCTTTCTCTTCTAGTTTTGAGAGACTAGCTCTGGGCTCCCAAGAGGAGGGATTCCCTGATGTTGGCACACACAGACTTCGCGGATGGCCTCTGTAGCAGAAAATTTAACATTTGTTTTACGTCCTCTCCCTCCCTGCCTTCAGCATAGACTTAACTCCCTTAAATCAGAGACCTATTAGGACCTGATTACTAAATATTGGTTACCACCATGGCAGGCAATCTGGACTTCCCGATGACATTAAGATGATATCCTTCAAAAAAGCAGCAGTTCCTGGGACCAGTAGTTGGTGTAATGGCTATGTCGCTGGACTCCCATGTAGTTGACTGCGGTTCGAGTCCCAGACCCAGTGGCTTAAACTCATGCCGGGAGGAGAAGGGGGGGGTGACTTCTCGCTTTCTGTCTCTCTGTCTCTCACTGGCTTTCTGGCGAGCATACGCACCCTATAGCAAAAACCTCTCAAAAAAAAAAAAAAAAGAAGAAAAAAAAAAAAGCAGCAGTTCCTTTTCTATATTGTTTGATATTCAGGTTGATAATTCTGCCATTTTTATTTCCCAAAAGTCAGGGTCAGCTTGTGAAAAGCTGTTAAACATGCTATATGTGAAATATCAACCCTCACTCTAAACTTTCCCTGTTCAGAGTGTCAAATGAAGACTTCGCTGGGTTTTATACTGGCTTTCTGATTTTGGTAGTCCACTGAAGAGGGAGTTTGAAAGTTGTTGTATACTGTTAACGATTGTCTGCCCATGTCCTGCCTGAAATGCTGTGATTGTTTATGAAAACTAACCTTTTTTTTTGTAAGAGAGATTTTTTTCTTGCGTGTGTGCTCGCTGGAGTGACAGAGAGACAGAAAGCAAGAAATCACCTCCCAAGATGGCCACGCCACAATCCCAGCATAAGCTTTAATCCGCTGGGTCCGGGACTCAAAGTGTAGTTGATTATGTGGGAGTCCAGCTACGTTACCATTACGCCATCTGCTGGTCCCTAAAAAAAGTATACTTAATTAAGCTGGATACAGTTTGTCTTGGATAAAAAACGCTTTTTCATAATAATTATATGTTGAAATATTTAGGATTTGGGTTAAATATACTACTTAAACTAATGTCATCTTTTTTTCCTTATCTTTTTTTTTTTTTAAGTTCGTTTGTTTCTTTTTTTCACTAGTGAGAGACAGAAAGAGAAACAGGGTCAGCCTGTGACATGGTGGTTAAGGTAGTTGGATCCGCACATGGCCAATTATGTAGTTTGAGTCCCAGACCCAGAGGCTTAAGAAACACTCCAGGGACCAGCAGTTAGTGTAATGGCTAAGCCACTGGGCTCCCCTACAGTTGACCGCGGTTTGAGTCCCGGACCCAGTGGCTTAAACTCAAGCCAGGTGCGTGTGCATGCATGCCCAGGATCCTGAGAGGAGAATGGAGGAGAAGGGACTGTGGCATGGCCATCCCCCTGGGGGTGATTTCTTGCTGTCTCTGTGTCTCTCTCTGTCTTTCTGGCGAGTGTGCATGCCCTATAGCAAAAACCTTTAAAACAAAAACACTCCAGGCACGTGTGCATGCATTCCTAAAATCCAAAGAAGGAAGTGGTGGAGAAGAAGGGATGATAGTGTGAAAGTACCTTGGAAGGTACTTTCCTACTTGTGCTCTCTCCCTGTCTCTCTCTGGCTAGCACATGCAGTCTCTGACAAAATTTAAAGAACGAGAGACAGAAACAGAGAGACAGATACCTCTAACCAGATCTTCACGCTGCAGTCCACCTCAAACTTCAGCCACTCTAAGACCGTAAGTGTGTGCTACCCAGGATGCTCAGAGAGGGCTCCAGACAAGAACTCAGAACAGGCCTACATGGGTGAGCCCTGTAGAGTATCGCATTACTGCTGTGTCACCACCCAGATCTCTCTCTCTCTTTCTTTACGGTAGCTACCAGAAAGTTGATGGTTCCGTATTAGGAGAGGGGTCTTCAAAACAATCACGGAACGTATTATGAAAAAACCATGCATGGATTTCAACATTTTCTGTACCAAAATAAAGTCATACTTCAAAATCATTTTCCCACAAATTTTTTGAAGTGTTTTCGTATTTGCTGACATTTGTGGCTTGTGTTACATTTCTACTGAACAAAGCTGATCTATCTTCTTGTATATAGAATAAAATTCATCATGCTAGATCATTTCCCTGACTGTCTAAAAACTTTTAGAGGAGAAAGTTGAGGTTTTAACATAAAGCAACTCCTAAAAGGAGTTATTCTACTTCAAGAACTATTTATCTATAAAGGAAAACAAAAATGAAACCCTCAGTGTTTGTTACCACCATTCCTGAAGACACATCCTATTTAGTGTTTAATGACACCTTCTTGGGATTCGTTTCCAGAGGAATGAAAATCAAAACAGCAGCCAAAAGCTTACGAGGTGACATTCTAGAAAGCAAAATGCAGTGTCTTTTTCTTCCCAAGACATACACGACTTAACTTTAGAGGAATTTGGGGGTGGGGGAGGGTCAAGGACAGGAAACAGATGCAGAAAGGAAGAAGAGCTCCAACAGGCCGACTGTTGTAAAATAAAGAATGAACAAGTCATAGAAAATAAGTTTAACTGACCTTGAGAGCTTAATTCTCTTAGGAATCGATATACTCACCCTTGTGTAATTTTCAGCATACTGTTTGTCAGATTTCTCATCCAACTAGAAAAGAACAGAGATAAAAATCAGAAAAGATGCTTAGCATGTTGATTTTTTTAGGGAAAAAAAAATGAAGTGATCTTATTTGAGTTCTCCAAGTTCAATGATGTTTGGAACCTAAAAAGTAAACAATGTACTTGAACTGAAATAAAAGTTAAGACACATAAGAGAAAATGTCAAAAATGTTAATTCTTATTCTAAGAAAGACTTGGAATCAGCAAGCGGATGTGTTTGCTCAATAGTTTGTAATGTTTAGACAGATTTTCTTTTCATGGTATTTAAAACACATTAAAAAAAAACTATGCATAAACTGAAGTTTCAGCATTGCAAACGTTAACACACGTACAGACACAAACAACTTACGCATATCAAAAGAAATGACGGATAAAACCAAATGCCAAAATCTTTATTTCTAAACAGTACTAGGACATTAGACACACAGATAAGACCTGCACACTTAGCCAAAAAAGTACAGCATGGGCCCTAAAACATCATCATTCTCTTTCCCACATCTTTAAGAATTTCTTTTAAAGTAATAAATGCAGGTAGAAAAAGAAAAAGAAACCCTCACATAGCACAAAATGGTATGAGAAGTAGGCTTCTCTCTCTATCACCATACCCTAATCTCCAATTTCCAAGGGCAACCAACCCCAAATCTTTAAACAGTTCTAATAAAAATGTTCCACGTATATTCTCTATCCTCCTTGCCCCCTTTCCGAGGCTCAGGGAACCGAGATGGTATTTCATTGTTTCCTGATAGCATTGATTAGTCCCTGACACTGTGATACTCATATCGTCTGAGCCCTCTATGGCACAAGCTCCGTCTGCACACTCCTTACAGGATTCTCAGTACCAAGAACAGCACATGGCTTACAGAAAGACAGAATTTGATGGAGACATGACTAAATAAATACCATAGCCTATCTGTAGTCCAGACTTCCTCATTTACCTTAGCAGGTTCTACTAGCCTATTATCTCAGCACACATAACTGAGTTCAGGCCTTAATGTACCAGTGCTCCAAGAAAGGAGGCACTTGAAAGGTCTCGTCCAAAACCCTGACTGTACGGCTAAGGAAAAAGGGAACAGAGATGCAGAGACTCACTGCGGGTGTACTACGAAAGCCAGCGCTGTTCTGAACGTTAGCTTTGTGGATTTTAACTGTAAACTTCATAGTACTTCCTTGTACATACTATCTCATTTACCACCGGGATAAAAATGTCACGTACAGATACACCTAAACGAAAATATACTCAGACTGCAAGACCAACCTCCCCAGCCCGGTCTAGAGATCTGAAAGCCGTCTCTGGTTAATTATTAAAACCTGAAACACTATTATTTCTGCCTTCATTCTTTATTTTTTTTCTGGCTTCGTATTTTAAAGTTTTTAGTGTTTTAAATGACCTACATTTAACATGTTTATCAAGTGTTTTACTTATTTTATCCCATTTTTACTTTTTTAAAACATGTGAAATCTTTTCAAACCAACAGGGAATGACAGTGGTTGAAATCTGTTTCTTAATACTGCCAACTACTGCCACAGAGAGGGACGACTCCCCACCACATCTGCACTAGGAACAGACATTGCACTCAGACTTAAAGACTATTCTTCAAAGTGAAAAAGAAATCACGTATGACTTATCTCAGAGTATTTTCCAACTCTTTTCTGCTAGCGAGTTAAACAGAAAAGCAAGTAGTATTCAAAATTAGAGCATACTTCTAAGTCTCTCTGAAAGCCTTCCTCACAAAAATTACCTCCAAACCCACCCAGTTGTCACAGACCGTCCTCCTGGGATGATCTTACATTTCAGACGTGCATCCCTGAACTACTCCATCGCAATGTGGATGCTACCGCCTTCGCTATCTTCTTACAGAAACCATTTGTCGCAGCCCAAACTGACCATGCGCCAGACCTCAGGGACTGTGAAGCCAGCAGGGGAAAAAAAAAAAAAAGCTGTGCCGCAGTCCAGCTACTTCAGCTGCAGTGACTTGGCCAGAGACTCCAGTGCTCGCTCCTGAGACGTGGACTGCGTTACATGCTGTTTCCCGTTGAGAGAAAATACTAGTTGAAACCCGGTATTTTAAATGCCCAGAGTACGCCCACACAGCTACAATGCAATGACAAGCCAATGTGCATAATGATGGCCCAAAGAACCTGCCAGATCCCGAAAAGGCTTTTTAAATAGAAACACACACACACACACAAACCGAATCATGTTTAATATACAAAGGTACAAAACTATAATAACGTATTTACAGTAGAGTTTAATTCATTGGATTCTAACCCTTGTTGTCTTCTAATTTATATATACTGACTTGATAATGCTATTCAAAAACTGTTTAAAAAAAAAAAGTTCTAATTTCCAAACACAATAGGGGAAAACACAATTAATTTTTAAAATGTCCTAAAGCAAAACTGGCTGAGGATTCCATTCGGAAATGGGTTTCACTATTAATAAACCGGGAACATTTAAGTTAGCAAATTTATATTATCTTCCTTTATTTGAGCTTGACCTGTGGAAGAAAGTAAAAGCGTGGGCCGGCAGATGGTGTGGTGGTTAGGGGTGCTGGATTCCCACATGGCCAACCGTGGTTCGAGGCCCGGACCTGGCGGCTTCCTTTCTCACTCTCTCTCACTCTGTCTCTCTCTGGTCAAATTTAAATGAGCAAATAAATAAAGTTAAATAATTCTTAAAGTAAAATAAGCAAGTAAAAGAGGCAAGAGAGGCTAGAGCAGCCATAGAGATACTACAGAGCCTTGCAGAATTGGGCCAGCACCTTTTCAGTACACACTTGCTCAGGAGTTCTAAACTATCAACCTACAGACATAGAGTTGGTCCACGGTGGGGTGGCCAGAAAGTGTTCTGTCATCTTGTATTCAATGCTAGCATTTAGAAATTAGAACATTTCACATGAAATGCAGGCTTTTGCCTTATCTTGAAAAAAAAAAAGAAAGAAAGAAAGAAAAAAGAAAGAGAAAGAAAGAACGGGGGGGGGGATGTCTATCAACATCAAGTCCCCTTTTCATCTGTCTAGAATGAACTGAATTATAACACAGACTTTAAAAGAAACACCATGAGAAAGACTTATTTGCTCTATTGAAGGGACAAGCATATATTTTCAGTCTTCGCCAAGAGGAAAACTATGAACCTTATACAGGAACTTATTAAACCAATTCAAAATATAAAAACTAGTGGCTCCCAGGCTGTAAGGTAACAGGGGATCAGACAGATTTACCAAACCCTGCTCTAGAAAGTCTTTCACTTAAAAGTTACATTTAAAGAGTTACATTTAATTAGTAATAGAGGCATAAGGAGATTTTAGGGACAGCCAAACTGTTTACTTCTTGGATACTAAAGTAAATTGCCAAGAAATAAACGCAGGGAGGACAGAACTACTACTGCAGACATCACAAATTAGAGGCTGAAAGAATTAAAATTTTCAAGAGAACCAATGTATGCAAAAATCTCAATTTTTAAAAAATATTTTGGCAGAGGGTATGTGCACTTGCCAGAGAGAGAGAGAGAGAGCTAGAGTAAGAGAGAGAAAACATTCCCTGTAGGAGACAGACACGCCATAATTTCTTCTCCTCCATCTCTCCCTCATTTTGAGATTTGGGGCACATAAGCACACACACCTGGCATGTTTTTCAAGCCACCAGGCCCAAAACTAGACCCATGCAGTTAGTAATGTGGGATCCCGCTGCCTTAACCACAATGGGAGGCCCCACAATAAATTTAATTGCCAGTGCCTATGCGGAAAAAGTGAATAAAATGTGCAGTATCTCAGGGGAATGCTTTGGGAGCCAAGTCTTCTAACTCTGTATCGTATGCACAAAGAATCCTTTACAAGGATACCCACAGCAAGCTGATACTGTTGCATAGCCAGATCTGAGAACCAACAATCTGGAATATCCAAGGACCACACTTGAAATGATTTTTAGGATTAAAATAGTCCATAGGGGGACTAGCAGTTGGCATAATGGCTATGTCACTGGACTCCCATGTAGTTGACCGCGGTTCGAGTCCCAGTCCCAGTGGCTTAAATTCACGCCGGGCGCATGCTTGTGCGTGCCCAAGATCCTGAGAGGAGAATGAAGGAGAAGGGATTGCGGCGTGGCTATCCCCCCCAGGAGGGTGTGATTTCTCGCTTTCTATCTCTCTGTCTCTCTGGCAAGAGCACACACCCTACAGCAAAAACCTCTCAAAACAAAAAGAAAAAAAAGGACATACATGTCCTAAACAGTCATACTTTATATTAGTATGTTCAGATAAATATTTCTGTAGGCAGTTGATTAATTTCCTAATGTCATAACAGGCAATGTAGTAGCTGTTAGTCACAAGCCTGAGGCAGCAGAGCCAGCACTGTCACTCCATGCGATACACTCACACTGGTCAGGTCTGGAATACTGACGGCGTCCACCTCAGAGACAACGCTTCCCCTACGGTTGGAGCGACTAAAATAATCAGCAGCAGAAGCCTTTGAGTCAGAAAAAATGAGATGCTTTAACAGTTAAGAAAAAGAGAGAGGAAAAAGATAAAAATATTGGCTAATATGGGGACGGTTGTTGGTTCTTTTCTTCATTATTATTTTGGCATGTGATAAAATACCATGAAATGAAGCAAAGAAACAGAGTCTATTAACCACCTTGAAAAAGTAAAAAAAAAAAAAAAAAAAATCCTAACTGAAATCATAGCTACCTAAAATAAACTCTGTTATCCATCCTGGAGTTCTATGGTACAGAGATCATTTACTATTTCAGAACCAGCAAATTTCATGCCGAAGGCAGGAGAAACACAGGGTGTCCAGACAGCACCTACCTAAAATCTCCATTAAAGTTCCCCAAATTTACAACTCATTATGTAGCCACTGACTCTGTTAAGTATCTCTGTATTGGATGCAGAATAATTTGTAGACTGTCTACACCCTTCAACCAATTTCCGTAATTTGCTCATTTCCATAGTCCCCGAGACCAGGAAATTTAGGACAAAATCATAAAGGGAAGAAACCACATTGGCTCTTTCTGGTCCCCAAACACACCCAGTTAATTCCCGCACCAGGCCTTGGCACTGGTCTACAAAGCTCTTCTCCCCGCTCTTCAAGCATCTGGCTCCTCATGGTTCAGGCCTCAGCTCAAAGCGCTTCCCTAGAGAAGCCTTCTCTGACCACCACCTCTGCATCCACCCCTCCAGCACTGTGCCCTGTCCATCTCTCCATCCCTTCAAGATTTGAGGCACACGTGCACACATGCCCAGTATGTCTTTAAGCCACCAGCGCCGAATTCAGTGTGGTTAGCCATGGGGGATCCAGTTCCCTATGCACTGTGCTTAACTACTGCGCTCACAGGGCCAGTCCATGAAAGTATTTTCTATACAGAAACTCATTTAGTCCATGTCTGAAGCCTAACTAGAGAGACCCATTAACATCTCCACTGTAAAAATAAACTGCCATTCACCCAGCTGATGGGTAGAGTGGATGCAAGCCCACGCGCCATCGTTCTGAAGTTCACGGCCTGTCCACCCAGCTGCTTCGCAATGTGCTTTCAGGCGTGTGGCCTGTCCCTTCCCCTTCAGGAGTGAGCATGAGCACTAACTGGTTTGCTGAGGGGCCACAACTGCTTTAATTAGGTGACTGATTTTGCGGCATCAAGTCTCGTTTACAGTTAGTATTCCCCTTCTCTATGAAAACTTCGGGTTTACAATCTTTCAGGTAACATGACTCTCATTAAAGGGCCTCTGTTTTCCTCAGGGGAGTGTTAGTCTCTTATTTTAGCTCTAAGCTGACATGACATGCTCTACAAAGTTATTTCCAAATCAGTTCCTTAAATATAAGAAAAAACGCCATCAGCTTTTTAAAGATTTTCCAGTTTCATAAAAGAATAATCTGAAATTATATCATTTATATTTTAACACCACTATTTGTTGTCTCTACAATTATTATCTAGTTGAATGCCTACAACTACAATTTTTAAATTTTGCCATCACTAACTCATTAGAATTTCATAGGACTTACCAGATGCCTACATATGGGGTAAATTTAAATATGACAGTGAAGCAAGCAAGTGATGGCAATATCATTTCTAATCCAAAATTATAAGCTGCACATAGCATAGAACATTAATTTTGCTTGAGAAACTTGTCTTTGGTGAACTGCACATATAAAGGCATGTACATAAAACAACAAAGAACAGAAAGTGAGAAACGGCACAGCTGCTGAGGTACAGTAGCTACACCAGTGTCCTGCAAGGCTGGGAGCCATCAGGCAGCCACAGGATCAGCACAAATCTCCAGGTCAGTGTGGAAACATGACAGGCACCCACAAGGGCAGCCAGGGTTCTGAGCAGCTGGAGAGCTGGGGACCAGGAGTCGTGGTGTGATGAGATCCTGTCAAGGGTGCTTATGTCTGTCTTTCTCATCTGCACACATGCACATGCGCACGCACACACACACACACACACACACACACACACTATCATTAAACAAAATTTAAACATTTTAAATAACCTCTATATAAGAGATATGAAGACACAAGTTATTAATAAAAGTTAGGACAGCCCATATATAGAATATATTCTGAAAAGTACTTCTAAGATAAAGTAGGCATAAAAATGAATTAGAGGGGGGCCAGTAGGTGGCGTAGTGGTTAAGGTGATGGACTCCCACATGGTCGGCCGTGGTTCGAGTCCCAGGTCTGGTGGCTTGAAAAATCACACTGAGTGTGTGTGTGCATGCATACCCAAGATCCCAGGAGGAGAGTAGAGGAGAAGGGAATGCAGTGTGGCCAACCCCCATGGGGGGTGATTTCTCACTTTCCCTCTCACTGTCTCTCTGTCTCTGTGTCTCTCTGGTGAGCACATTCGCCCTTTGGCAAAATCCCAAAAAACAAATAAATCAACTAATCTGAGGGAAGTGCTCATCTCGTCAAACACGAATCTCACTCTGTGAGAGATTCCGGGTGATTGCACATGGCTAGCATTTTAAAAGCCATCATTATTTGCATGCGACCACGCTCACCACACTTTCCCTTCGCCCTCGACTGGAACGGTCGGAAGACACAATGCTTGCGTTGTCGTCATCAGTGAGCTATAGATATTAAACGCAGATAAGGAAAAGGACGTGATTTCACTACAGGTCTTACTCGATCACAAGCACACCAAGAAAGGTTTTGAGATAAATAAAAACACTCTATATAAGCTTTATAATTGGGACAAAATAGTGTGCACCATTAAACAGAAAAGTCATTACGAAGTACAATAAACTGTCATTAAAAATCAAATATATTTCCCAAAAAACACAAAGTAGAATCTTATTTCGTATTTAAGTTAAAGAAAGAGGGGAAAGGACACGGGTAAACTGGCCACAACCACCTGGGGATTTCATAATTTTTAAACCTTCAGACTCTTTGGCATTCCATCAGGGGTCAATAAATATATTGAATGTTTTAATTTGGGAGAAAAATAAAAGAATATTTTAAAGTGAAATAAGTCAAAAACAAAATTTCCTACCAGCAAGGACACTAAAGGGATAACTCTCACTCCCCTGAATTCATCCCTATGAATTACAGGAGGTGCTTCCAACATCACCCTGCAGGGACAGCCTTCTTCCACTTCACCCCAAGACTCATCTTCTGTGTGTGTAGTTGACCTCCATTCTTACATCACTAAGAAACCATTCTGGTGTCACTATGATAACAACTCTGAATCCAACCTGCAAATGAAATGGCATCTAGCCAGCCTACGACTGACTGGAAAATATATAATCAAACTCTGTTTAAAAGGGGCAGTCATACTTAGAACATTAAAAATGCTACCAGGGAACCAGTAGTTAGTGTAATGGCTATGTCACTGGACTCCCACATAGTCGACTGCGGTTCGCGTCCCGGACCCGGTGGCTTAAAACTCACGTCAGGCGCATGTGCGTGCGTGCCTAAGATCCCGAGAGGAGAATGCAGGAGAAGGGATTGCGGCATGACCATCCCCTTTGGGGGGTGATTTCTCGCTTTCTGTCTCTATGTCTCTCTCTATCTGGCTGGCGAGCACACACGCCCTATAGCGAAAATCTCTCTCAAAAAAAAAAATGCTACCAGGCCTAATACCTGCCAAGTAGGATTTAATCACAGAGTGGGTTAAGAAGTACACTTCCTTGGGCCAGGAGACAGTGTGGAGGTTAAGGCAGCTGGATCCCACAGGACCAACTGAACAGTTCAAGTCTTGGTCTCAGTGGCTTGAAAAATATGCTGAGTGCGTGTGCTTGCATGCCCAAAACCCCAAGAGGAGAATGGAGAAGAAACTGCGGCATAGCCAAGACCCTGGTGGATGATTTCTTACTCCTCCCACCCCGCCTCTCTCCAGGAAGTGTGCACACTCTATAGCAAATTTTTTAAAATGGGGAGGCAGCAGGCGACACGATGGCTAAGATGTTGGATTCCCATACGGCCAGCCATAGTTCGAATCCTGGACTTGGTGGCTTGAAAACCACGCTGGCGTATGTGTGTACATGCTCAAAACCCTGAGAGGAGAATGGAGGAAAAGGAATTGTAGTATGGCCTTCTCCCTGGGGATTGATTTCTCACTTCCCTCTCTCTGGCAAGTAGACACACTCAATGGCAAAAGCCTTAAAAAAAAAAAAGAAAGAAAGAAAGAAAGAAAAAGAAAAAGGAGACCTCCTCCTTGTGTGAAAAAGTCTTATCTCCTTAAACATCCCTTGTATATTTTATGAATAAATACAGGAAATGGCAGAAGTGAGTCGAAATGTATATGAGAGAAACCTTTTATCCTGTATCACTCACCTACTTTACTCCACAAAGTGACCTGCTGACCATTAAAAAAACTGCTTTAATAATGTCTCTGACATTAATGACACTGTCAAGGGTAACAACTTAGTTCCTAAAGGCATTATTTGCCATTTGGAATTAGCACAAGATTTCTGTAATATGGTAAATACATCATAATGTAAATGCAGATGCTCCCTGACTCCATCGCTTTGTGATTTGTAATTTACTTTGCAGGTTTACTCATGTACGTACACAAACGTACACTGGGGTCAGAATGGTCATTATACAAGGGTCTGTAACAGGAAAATGCTGGCAATCTATGTGTTCAACAATAGGAAAGTGATTTTTAGAAGATATGCCTATGCACTAGTGAAATAATAGACTGCCGTTAAAGAAAATGAGCAGACATGAAACTTTCTACAATCGGAATTTTTTTTCTTTTTTTTTGAGAGGTTTTTTTTTTTTTTGAGAGAGATTTTCGCTATAGAGCACATGTGCTCGCCAGACAGACAGAGAGAGACACAGAGATAGAAAGCGAGAAATCACCCCCCCCAGGGGGGATGGCCACGCCGCAATCCCTTCTCCTCCATTCTCCTCTCAGGACTTTGGACACACACACGCGCGCGCCCGGCATGAGCTTTAAGCCACCGGGTCCAGGACGTGAACTGCAGTTGACTACATGGGAGTCCAGCGACATAGCCATTACGCTAACTGCTGGTCCCTCAAGCGGTATTTTTTTTTTAAAGAATTGTTTATTTTAAATTTTCATTTTTTATTATTATTTTTAAATTGCTATAGGGCACATGTGCTCACCAGAGAGAAACAGAGAGAGAGAGAGAAAAAACAAGCTGCCAAGTCCAGGACCGTGGTCAGCCTCGTGGGAGTCCAACTCTTTAACCACCATGCTACTTGCTGGGCCCTTTACAAGAGGTATCAAGTGGAAAAAATAAGAGACATGATTAGTTGTCTTAAAAAGCCTTTAATGTTGGGACCAACAGTTGGCGTAATAGCTATGTCACTGGACTCCCATGTAATCAACCACAGTTCGAGTCCCGGACCCGATGGTTTAAATTTACGCCAGGTGCATGTGCATGCCTGCCTAAGATCCCAAGAGGAGAATGGATTACAGTGTGACCATCCCCCCTGGCGGGAGGGGGGGTGATTTCTCGCTTTCTGTCTCTCTGTCTGTCTCTGTTTTTCTGATGAGTGCACATGCCCTATAGCAAAAACCTCTCCCCCAAAAAAGGAAAAAAAGAACTTTAATGTCAAAAAACCAGAATGACACAGAGCTACATTTACTGATACAAAAAGATGCTTGATGTAAAGACACACTGAGGAGCAGCGTGCATATGGATCCATTTCTGTTCAAAATAAAGAGTGTTCACACCCTCTAGGATCTCTGAAAGGGTATAAAAGAACAGAGGGTAAATCTGGGGGATGGAAATGAGGAAGGAAAGGTCTGAAGATTTTTACTTTGAACTTTTCTTAACTAATACTATGCTTACCCACTGGAAAAAATTAGTACTTCAAAAATATTAGGAAATTAGAATTTTCCCATTTTGTGTTCTATATAACATCGTTTAACAAGTTGACGTGTTTGATTTCTTCTCTTTCTACTCCACAGACAGACATGTTGGCAAGCAAATGAAATGGCACAACGCAGGAAGAAAAGGTAGAAAGGAGGAAAACAGAGCGGCCAACTCATACTTTAGGTTATTGCTACTGAAGAGATAAGAAGTTCCATACAAATAACACTTGAATACAAAAAACGTAAAATTTTCAAATGGTATGTGAGTCTAGACTCATTTAAGAAGCTAGATGCTAAGTCAAGTTCACTCAGAATCCACCAGTTAGGACAAATCAGTGCCTGAGCTGACGTACTGTGGGGACACCACTCCATGCAGCAGCCAGGGTGAGACGCAGTGCTCTGCGCTGTGAGTACGGATTAGTGAAACCACGGAAGGTGCTACAACGCATGCAGAGACTCGACAGCTCACCACAGGACTGCTTCGGGCTGAACTCGCTCTTGAGGAGTAATAGCTGTATTCAGATGGCTAGAAAGTTTCCAAGAAGAAAAGTTTGACAACAACCATCAGCTTCTTTTTCTGCTGAGAACACGTTAGTGACCTCAATCCTAACTTGCCCCTGGTTCCTAAGGGGAAGGTGAAGGTAAGCTTACTCCCCGGTCTGGACTTGACAACCCTCAAGCTCCATCACGTAGGAGAGCCGATGCTCTGAGAAGCACTACTCAGAAATTCTTTAGGAGGAGCTAATTAGCACGAAAAGCAAAGCGGCTTCTCTAGTTAGTCTCATACTTTAAGCCATAATTGCCAGCAGGCCGTTTCTCGCAGCTGGGGTGACAGTCACAGCTAGCTGAATGGATCTATCACAGCTTGCAAATAAATAAATTCAAATTTTAAAAAAAGACCTCCTCTTTGTCAGTAAACTGTGCCCATCTGCACCTTCCCGTGCCTCCCTCCTCCCAAATTTAGACTTACAGTTCGAGAACCATAAGGGTTATATAATCCACCACTGTACAGTGAGGCCTAAAGAACAAAGGAAATACCATTTATCTATGCAGCATCAAAGTTATTTTGAAAATGCCTTAGCTTTTTATCAGTTCTCAGTCCCAAAAGATGTTTAAAGGACAATGTAAGCATATAGCCTCCGAAGTGGCAACTCTCAGGGCAACGACACTCCTTTAATGCATAAATTGCTGTACCAGTCTTGCTGTAAGTTCAAGCTCATACTTCACTTATAAAAGCACCACTGATGGCAGTATTTTCTTTCACTATCATGTTAGGAAACGAAGAGAACCAGCATTTATGCATTTATCCTCTCAAAAGAGGAACCAGAGCAGAAAAGGAAACAAGTCGAAGTACAGAGCGCGTTCTGCCCACTGTCACAATAAATTAAGCTACAGTTTCAGGGTCCCCGTCCACAAGGGCAGTCCACACCAAACAAACAATAGCTGGAAAGCAACCAGACTGCAATTCGCACATTCCACACAGCTACTGCTCTTGCTTTTCTAGTCAGCTTGCTCTATTAGACCCCAGTACTAACATGGCCAACGTCAGAGATGTCCCAAAGACAAATATGGCAGCCAGCCATATCGGGAAAATACGTGAGTGTGATGGGATCCATGCAAATCTTTCTTGTAGAAAACTGAGACCTCTTTTTTTTTTTTTTTTCTTATACACTGATTTATGCTCTAGGGTGCATGCACTAACCAGAGAGACAGAAAGTAAGAAATCATCCCCCGGGGGGATGGCCACACCGTAATCCCTTCTCCTCTTGGGATTTTGGACACGCACACACACACTTCTGGTGTGAGTTTTAAGACACCAGGTCTGGGACTTGAACCACAGTTGACTACTTGAGAGTCCAGTGACATAACCATTATGCCATCTGCTAGTCCCATCATTTTTTAAAAAGTTTTTTTGCTACAGGGCATGTGCACTTGTGGGGAGGGGCAGAGAGAGAGAGACAGAGAGAGACAGACAGAAATAAAGTGAGAAGTCACCCCTCCAGGGGAGTTGGCCACACTGCAACCCCTTCTCTTCCATTCTCCTGGGATTTGGGGCACACATGCACAAGCACCCAGCATGATTTTCAAGCTGCCAGGTCAAGACCTCAAACCATGGTTGGCCATGTGAGAGTCCAGCACCTTAACCACTACACCATCTGCTGGCCCCAGAAACCAATTCTAAACAAGGGCTACCAATGGCCTGCACCGTCTACTTCGGTGAACAGAAAAGAACATGCTTATTTTCAACGCCTAAAATCTTGTATTTAAAGCACAGGCAGCATGCCTGCAATACACATGGCAACACATGTTGGCCACATGTCCTTGACTGTCTTGGAGGAAAGCTTCAAGCTGCAGCGTTAGCACCAATGCCGTGGGCCCACCAGCAGTGCGCACACCGGAAGAGGGAAATACAAACCAGGCTAGCACTTCTCAGCAGACCAGAGTTTGCAGTAGGAGAGGCCTATGGGAAAAGTATACGATTAAACCCACAGAAAAGCAACTGGTAGCTCTGAAGGCAGCATACTCCTCAGGAATTACTAACCCTGTGACTCTTAGATGTTGCCAGAGGGTCACTGCACAGGGAAGACGACTGTGGAGAAACAAAAACAGAGCAGAACAAAATAAACAAAACCAGAGAACTGGTCTCATCTTCCCAGGAACAGAAGGCCAGTTCATGATTTTACAAGCCATAATTCATTAGCAATTCCTGAGTCCTTAAGGTAGTTAGGAAATGTGAAGGTAACTTAATTCATCAGAAACACTTTCGAATACCAATCGTAAGAAATAAGAAAGAAGAATACTTGGAATGGTTTTTCATTAATCTATTTGTGTGCTATTGGTCTTTGAACATAATTGTTTAGGATACAGAACGGCAACTTAAGAAAAAGACCATGGCTCAGAGAGTGTGGCAGGCAGTGGTTAGGCCCCAGGCCCCAGACCCCCTCCTGTGATACTGACAATGATTTTGTGACAGATTCCAAAAGGACTCAGACAGGAGAATCAGGTAAAGGAACTCCAAGTTATTCCTATACACACTCATATCCAAGTAGATTAGAAAACATGCATTTTGAAACAAGCCACAAAGTGCTTTAGTTCAATCAGATAAATTGTACCAGTCACAATGAATCAAAGCACTAAAAAGGCATAGCTTTTTTAAAAAAGGAGTTAAATCTTCTCCTCATGTCATCTAAGGACACAATTTTCAGTTATTTTTCACCAAACCAAATCAGACATGGAAATTAAAACCAAGTCATAGTGAAAATGTGAAAGCTTTGTAAACTGGATTATTTTATATGTATTATATTAGTGTGCTTTTAATTTATGTGCCAAATACCTTGAAAAACCATGGGATTCTAATGTTAAACAGTTACACTCTTCTTTTTTTTTTTTTTTTGGAGAGATTTTTTTTTGCTATAGGGCACATGTGCTCGCCAGACTGACAGAGAGACAGAGAGACAGAAAGCGAGAAATCAGCCCCAGGGGGGATGGCCACGCCGCAATCCCTTCTCCTCCATTCTCCTCTCGGGATCTTGGGCACGCACGCACACGCGCCCGTCATGAGTTTTAAGCCACCGGGTCCAGGACGCGAACCGTGGTTGACTACATGGGAGTCCAGCGACATAGCCATTCCACTAACTGCTGGTCCCCAACAGTTACACTCTTCTAATCCCACAGGTAGCTCAGATTTTCACATGTAAATTTTATTTAAAAGGGTATTCACCACGGAGTATACCGATGCCTACAACTTATTTTGTAATGCATCAGAAAGTAAGATGGGCTAAAGGATGGAGAGAGACAGGCAGACAGATAATTTCACCATAAAGGAAATATACTAAATTGCTTCATCTAAATGGTCACTTTATAGTGTTTACTATCCTTTGAACTTTTTTTTGTGTATTTAAAATTTTTCATTTACAAAAAAGTTTTTAATAGTATTCATTGACAAACACAGTGATTCAATCATTCCACATGCATTCAGTTACCAAAGACTAGTATTTATACAATCATTCACAGATTAATTATAACTAGTCAAAGTCCAAAACAGAAGATTAGAAACGTGTTAAAGGTGGATAAGACACATCAAGCCAAACAACTCTGGACAAACCCGAGTATAGTAGGCAGAAGAGGGTTTGCTATGCCTAAGACTGCTATAGTTTCTCTGGTCAAAGTAGAGGCCACTCTGCAAAATGCAAAATTAAACACATTTTTCTTAGGTGAAATATCGTTAACCTAATAACACAGAAGGTCAAAATTAAAGCACACAAAGTACTGGATCATATTAGGACAAGTTAAAGTAACAATTATTTTAAGTCTCTCAAAAAAGACTGGTATTTAATTTTAACTGTTTTCAGGCCAAGTCATTACTAAATTTTTTTGCTTTGAAAACAAGATAATCTTCAGTCAAAACAGAATGGGAAGAAATGATTTATTCTCATGTCATACTTGAGAATATCTCTGAAAATCCAAAGCAAATGAATAATTACCACTTTTATAATCCATTTGGCAAAGCCACAGAAATCACTAGAGTGATTATCCTAGTTCCATTATTTGTCAAAGTAAACTGGTTAAATTAAGTTACCAAAATGAGACAGTGTATGGTGTACTCAGTATGGTTTGGTCTAAAACATCTTTGGCAGGGGCTGGCAGGTAGCGTGGTACTTAAAGAGACAGACTCCCATGTGGCTGACCATGGTTCAAGTCCCAGACCTGGCAGCTTTCTTTCTCACTCTATCTCTCTCTCTGGTCAAACTGAATAACAGTAGTAATAATAATAATAATAATAATAATAATAAATTTGAATTAATAGTTTAAAAAAATTTTAATCTATGACAATTTCACTTTTGGTATACTACACAAAGCAATAATTTGGTTAGTTACTTGAAGGACAGAAAATAATCATAAAATTTTGTGGCCATCTTTTTTACTCAATGTCACTGTATTTTGAGTTTGGTACTACACATTAATACCACAACTAAGTCAATTCAAATTTCTAAAGAATAACAAGCTCACTAAACTTATTCTTGATACATATGACAAAGGACATTAATAAATAAAAATATCTTGTTGATGTGGTGTTTTTTTTTTTTTTGGTGGTATGTTAGTGACTCTAGGTACTACTTTTAGCATATGTCAATTTGATATTATATCTAATAAAAACAAAAATTTTAATAATGTTTTGATAAATAATGCTTTGACAATTTTTCCTTTTCCTTTTTTCTTTAGGTTTTTGCCTTAAGGCACGTGCATTCAACTAAGAGAAACAGAGAGTGAGAAAGGGAGAAATCACCCTTGGGAGGATGCTCACATCGTAATCCTTTCTCCATTCTACTCTCAGGATATTGGGCATACATGCACATGAGCCCGGTATGATTTCCAAGCTGCTGGGTCTTGTGCTTGAACCAAGGACAGCCATGTAGGAATCCAATGCCTTAACCACCATGCAACTTGCTGGTCCCTCCAAAATATTATTAAGCGTCAACAATCACTTAGAAGCACACCAAACATATTCTTAAGTTTCCTAAAAGTAACCATTACAATACAAGACAAAGTAGAACTAACCAGGAGGTCTTTGCGAGAACCAGAAGATCTCTTCTTCATTCCGTAAGAGGGGCTATAAGAATGATTCTGCAAGTAATATTCTGAGTTAACTTTAATGGTCGCAGAGTAAATTCTTAAAATTCAATAAGACTCATCTTAAAAGTATACACACAAGGGTCAGTATGAGACACAGGGCAGTCTCTCTACATGCAGTCTAGTTCCCACCTGTTAGTACACGACTCGTTGCACTAGACCAGCTAAGTAAGACGTGTCCTCTCCACACATTTATATTCCCTTCGTTTCCATGTGCCCAGCATCCAGCTCAGTTCTGGTCAGCTAATGGCAAAGGGATCAGAACTTAGAGCTAGCCAGGATATGTCCAGGATCTCCACCACACCACACTTGAGTCCTCCTTATAAAGGTATATGTGATGAGATACCATTTCTTTCTATAGTCTCCCTTACCTAAAGGCCAAAAAACAATCCTTCAGATCAACCAAAATAGGACTGAGCAAATGAAGATGGCACTACACTGCCCCAGACAGCACTCTTCGCCCAAGTTAGTGGTCCAGCTCAGAAGCGAAACAACCAGGAGGGTATAAACTGCCCAACACAGCATGAGCAATATTACTAACCAGTCACCTTATACAAGGGCCCCTGGAAGGCAGGTCTGTCTCAGCATATCATTTCTCCTAGAATCACAGAGCCAAGTATATATGGGGGGACAGAGGATAGTACTACTGCTAAATAGGCCAACTATCAGGTCATCGGAAAAGTCATAACACATTGACCCAATAGTAGACAAAAAAAAAAATTCCACCTAGGTGTATAGTGCTCACCAGGAATGAGGAGACACAGCTCCAAGTGCACTCAGAGTAGCCTAGCCATCAACAGACAAAAGCAACAGACTCTGCTCCAGTCATACCATCTCATAGAGTTAGATCCCAAATCAATGATTATGAACTTACTTTTCTTCTTTTTAAATGTCTCTTTCCTTTTACCCATTACTCTGAATATTTCGAGAAATATCTATCTAGTCTAGAAACTCAAGCAACCTACTAAAATAATATTAACCCAAGAACAATAAGCTACAGTTTAACTTTCTTGGCTAATAAGACTTACAATTAAAAAAAAAAAAATCAAGCCAAAATGCTTGACTGTAACTGACGTCCCAGGTGTCAACTCTCACTGGTGGATGTTCTCAGTTTAGCAACCTCGCACATAACATAAAGCATAGGTGAACCTGCACTACCGTAGTTCAGCGAGTGTGAAAATCCTGCTCGAACTTATCTCCAGGGCCCTGAATAGGTGTTAGCGGGGTAGCTCCTCATTGTAAAAAAATGTATTACCACCGATTTTACCCCTCAACAGGGAAACGAGTGATTTTTATCTGATCCTAACATTCTAAAGGAAAAAAATATTCAACTGATAAATTATGTCACCATGGCAAAACAATAGTTTTTGCTTTGTTAGTCACACATTTTCCCCAAAAGATCAGCAGAAAAAGTCATGAAAGTTAGTCACAACCTATGATTAGCATTAACAGGTGTTTTATAAAGTAGAGGAAAAGTCCACATTTAACACAAAGTCATGCACTACGTACTAATGATGAAAGTCTTGATGATCTGTCCTTGAGAGTATCATACTGGATTTCAGGCAAAGGTGAGAGATGGTTGTATTTAGAAATTCAGACACACAAAGAGGGGGAAATGTTAACATGTAGCAATTAAAGATCCAGAACTATTTTCAAAGTAAAAAATGATTAAAGCACAACAGCTATTGGGAACCAGCAGTTAGCATAATGGCTATGTCGCTGAACTCCCACGTGGTCGACCGCGGTTTGCGTCCCGGACCCGGTGGCTTAAAACTCACGCCGGGCATGTGTGCGTGCATGCCCAAGATCCCGAGAGGAGAATGGAGGAGAAGGGATTGCGGCGTGACCATCACCCGGAGGGTGATTTCTCACTTTCTGTCTCTCTGTTTCTCTCTGTCTGGCGAGCGCACACGCCCTATAGTGAAAACCTCTCAAAAAAAAAAAAAAAAAAAAAGGCACAACAGCTATTACATTTGAATTAAAGAATATGACTACTCTGGATCTTTCCAATAGCTTATTGCTAAACTATATTTGTATTTGTACATAAAACTGCATTTTTCTTACAAATAATAAAATTCATAATTAGAAATTTGGGCCAGCAGGTAGCGTAGTGTTGAAGGTGCTAGACTCCCACATGGCTGACTACAGTTCAAGTCCCAGACCTGGCAGCCTGAAAATCACATCAGGTGCATGTGCAGAGATGCCCAAAATCCCAGCAGGAGCATGGAAGAGAAAGGAATGTGGCGTGGCTATCCCCTCAGGTGCCAATTTCTCACCTTCCTTCTCACTGTCTCTCTCCAGCGAGCACACATGCCCAATGGCAAAAATCTTAAAAAAAGAATGCAACGTTTCAATCTCGACCTTCTACAGCA
>NW_006197997.1:420955-479681 GCF_000334495.1 Tupaia belangeri chinensis | reverse complement strand
GGCATTCTACAGCACAAAACACCCTAGGATTAAACAATCTGAAATAAAAGATGGTTTACTCTTTATTACTGTAATTGTTACCATTATTTCCAAACATTTGAAAAATGGCAAAAACTGGGGCCACCAGGTAGTATGGTGATTAAGGTACTGGACGCCACAAGGCCAACTTAGCAGGATCGAGTTCCAGTCAGACCCAGTGTCTTAAAAATCACGCCAGTCATATTTAAAAAAGCAAATAATCTGATGAAACTTAGAACTCCTTATATTATCTGGTTAAAACAAAATAGGAAAAATCTTATCTCTATTATATTTCTTTTAAATAATGTTATTAGTGAACGTTTAGATTTCCAGGAAAATCCGAATGTGTAGAATATATTAGACTTTACACATAGGTAAAGAACTAGAATTTCTTATAGGATCTAAAAGTTTATTAACCCTTGGCAAATGGCTTACTGGTTACATCACTGGATTTCCACATAGTTGACCATGGTTCAAATCCTGGACCCACCGAATGAAACTCATGCCAGACATGTGCGTACATGCCCTAAATCCTAAGAGAATGGAGGAGAAGGGACTGCAGTGTGGCCGTCCCCCTAGGGGGTGATTTCTCACTTTCTGTCTCTCTGGCAAGCACATGCACCCTCTAGCAAAAATCTCTCTTAAAAAAAGAACTTTATTAATTCTTAAGTTCATATATTCACTTTTTATTTTTTATTATAGGGCCATGTGCACTCACTGGAAACAGAGGACGTGAAAAAGCACCTCCCAGGGGGGATGGCCATGCCACAATCCCTTCTCATCCATTCTCCTCTCAAGGTTTTGAGAACGCACGCACATGCACCTGGTGTGAGTTTCAAGCCACTAGGTCTAAGACTCAAACCGAAGTAGGCCATGAGGGAGTGCAGCAACTTAACCATTATGCCATCTGCTGGTCCCTCTCTTCAAAGTATTTAAAGAGGAAAAAATAAAAATACCTCCAACAGAAGGATGACAAAGGTATCATAGCAATGTTTTTCTCCTGTAAAATCATTTTTGGCCGCTGAGTTTAGATTTCTGTAAAGATTTGTTAATATTCTTAAAGATCTAAGGTTTTGTTATTAACCAAAATTTTGATTCAAAAACTGATGTACTTTAAAAAGATAGCAGATTAACTTTAGCAATAAGAAAAATAACCACACTATGGACTATTTATGAAAACAAACATGTCAACACACAGTTTACTATAGTTTTTGTTTGTTTATGAGGTATTGGGTTTTTTTGGAGAAGTTTTTGCTATAGGGCATGTGCGCTTGCCAGACAGACAGAGAGAGACAGAAAGTGAGAAATCACTCCCCCGGGGGATGGCCACGCTGCAATCCCTTCTCCTCCATTCTCTCAGGATCTTGGGCATGCACGCACATGTGCCTGGCATGAGTTTTAAGCCACCGGATTTGGGACGCAAACCGTGGTTGACTACATGGGAGTCCAGCGACATAGCCATTACCTTAACTGCTGGTCCCTGTGGTATTGTTTTTTCAGACAGGATCTTGCTAGGTTGCCAGGCTAGCTTTGAACTCAGGATTCTCCTTCCTTGGCCTCTGAGCAGCTGAGGAGCAGACACATGCCACTGCACTCAGTGAATATCACAGTGTATTTTTATACATTACACAAGGTGGGAAAGAAATTAGAGTTTGGGAAAATGAACATAGATCTTTACATAAAATACCACTTTACCGATGAGAAATTAAGATATGAGTATAGAGACGGCATTATCGATGTGCAGACTGAAAGCACTGTGGTCGTGGCACAGGCAGGAGGGGACAGCTGCACGTGGCCAGGGCTATGTGGCAGGCCACGCGCCTGTCTGTAGTTCTAGCTACTAAGAGGACAGGGCAGGAAGGATCAGGACGTGGCAGAACCCTGTCAAAAATGCCTCTCCCTCCCTCTGCCTTTCCATTGTTCTAGCTCTCTCCGCCCTTCTCCTCTCCCTACCACATTCTCTCATTTATTTAAAAAAAAAAAAAAAAGGCATTACTTTAAGGTTTAAAGCACAATTCTTTAAGAAAAGAGAGATCAGGGTCTCAATACAATATGCAAGCCTTTAAGGAGCAACTTCTCATCTATTCTGACAACAGTCTGCTAAAAACGTGGGGCAATCTATGAAATGTTCATCAAAATGGTGAGGCATGGGGCCAGCTCCATGGCCTGAAGGGTAAGGCAGCAGGATCGCACATGGCTGACCACGAGGTTCAAGTCCCAGACCTGGAGGCTTGAGAAACACTCCAGATGCATGTGCAAGCATGCTGAAATTCCACAAGGAGGGAGAGATGAAGAAGAGATTGCGGCATGACCACTGCCCACTGCAGGGGAGAGAGAGGGTGCTTTCTCCTCTGCCTCTGTCTCTGTCTCTGTCTCTCTGGTGAGCACTCGGGCCTTCTGACAAAACAAACAAAAAAGTTGAAAGGTGATCATTCCTGTACATATGCCAAGCAGGGAATTTTTCAAATCAATAGCTCAACTGTTCCATGTAATAAAATGATAATTTGTTGCCCAAGCTCCAGAGCTATTTCCCACTTAATTGCCATTTTTTTAAGATTAAAGAGTAGGAAAAAGCTAGAAGATAGAACTAAGCAGATATTATTCTATAAAATCAATCTTATTTTATGATACTTTTCCAAAATCAAAGGTTGACTGCAGAGATAGATGCATACATTAATAGATAAAACTATTCATGATTTCATAATTATTTTAGATTTAATTTTAGAAAATAATTTTAGAATTAATTTATCGCAGTAATTTGAGAGAAAGCACCATTTTCCAATGAAAGGACTGCCGATGTTTTTGAGCAATTTTTTTAAAGGCAAAGGGTATGTCAACATTGTCAGATTGTTCAGGCAATGATCTGAGACAGATCATACAGGTAAGCTTTGCTATTGTGGTGTAAACAATTTAAAATACCAACCCTGTGACTCCCAAGACTTCGAGTGGACAGTGCATCCTCTACTCCCTGATAAAAACAGAAACAAACAGAGTAAAAGTTTGTGAGCGACTATATTAAGTTAGTGAGGAAAGGTATCAGGGACAAGTTTTAAGTTCTTACGAACCAGAGAAGGACGGTGATGACTGGACCGGTGGGAATACCTGGCCCTTTCCGAATCTTCCTGGGGAAAGGAGAGAGTACATGGAGAGTTAATCGCTGAATGAAGGCGTGAAGACCAGTCTGTTAACAGCCCCCCCACACCTCTCAGAGCAGGCACCCCTGGACACAGCAGCTTCAACCTGAGTCCGCGTCAGCCACATGCTTGGGTTGGAAAGAAAACAACCAATCCTGGCAATGCTTTCATTGTATCATGTGTACGAATGGAGACCACTTACAGGATGTTTTATATATATATATATATACATATATATATATATATAAATGTATGTTTTATATATGCATACATATGTATGACTAAGAGAGCTCCATACGCCAAGAAGACACACAAATATGCTTCACAAACAAAAGCTGAGTTTAGCATTAAAAATAACATTTCTGTTTCACTGTGAACATTAATTTAGGCAAGTCAGGAAGAAATGTCTACTTCTTACGGGTTTGATATTGTTTTGTTTTCCATTGGGTGTGTGCATTCACTGGAGAGAGATAGAGAAAGGGAAAGTGAGAAATCACCCCTCGTGGGGAATGGCCACATCACAATCCCTTCTCCTCCTGGGATTTTGGGCACACATGCATATGGGCCTGCTGTGATTTTCAAGCCGCCAGGTCTGGGACTCAGACCATGGTCAGCCATGAGGGAGCCCAGCGCCTTAATTACCAATGTCCCTGCAGGCCCATCACAGATATATTTTAAGGAAATAGTGTATTACTTTCAAAATACTCAGGATATAATTCTGTCCTCATGGTAAAAACTTTCCTTTTTTTTTTTTTTTTCTCTTTTATCACCCTTACTAGAAAAGAATAACTCAGTGAAAGAGATCCTGACTGGTTGGTTTTTTTTTTTTATAATCAATTTTTTGGAAATAACACTATCAATATTTTACAATGTATTCTTTAGAGCTAGTCAAAGATTATTACTAATTATTTTGCTAAACAGAAAGAAAAGGTTCACTACCAGTTGGAAATTTCAGTTTTTAGAAAAATCACCGTATTATTGGTGGGGGTTACTTTGGCAACAAAGCAGAAATGTTCAAATGCCATTTCTCCCAGTTTTTATATTTGGCTCTTAGAATCAACAATTGGTCATTTTCAATTTTATTACAATATGACTAGTTAAGAATTCTGACAAATAGTCTAACCTGTCATTTTTGAACTGGAGAGGACACTTATATAATATAGGTACACAATATACTAAAACCCCAAGAGCTTGAAATATCAAGAATATGCTCACGAATAAGAAACTAAATATTGATCTAGTTCAAGTTACCCAAATATATATATATATATATAAACAACCTGTTGACCAATACTTCATGCTAAAAAGGAAATGATCACAAAACAGGCAACTTCCTCCATAATAATCAACATTTTTTACATTTTAATATGGAAAACCATTTAGAAGAAATTACATACCTATTTTAGAGTTAGTAAAGTTAATAATCATGCCTTCAGCAGATCATGCCCGCCCCCCAAAAAAGACAGAACAATGACAGCCTGCACAGAGAAGTAAATTAAATGCAATTCCAAGCTTTTCTGCATTCAGCCATCAGCAATGGAGCAGTAAGACCTCAGGCATGTGCTCCCAAATGGCTAGTCCCTGGAACCTAGTCACCTGCCACTAAAGGAATTTCCAGTCTTCCAGAATTTCAAAGTCCGAAGTGTTAAAGTCATCTGCACTGACTAAAAATCTACACACAAGTGCCCACTGGGGTCGCAGCTAATCAACACTATCTTGCCCAAAAGAAATCACTGCCTCAACATGCTTTGCCAGTCCAGCACATCACACATGTGTGACAAACGGACGTGGCTCTTTCTGACCACTCGATTAAAACTAAAAACTGTCATTTAACAGAAGCACTACAGTTTCATGTCTTATTTTGGCCATCATCCTGGCTAACATCTGTCGTGGACACCTCTGCCGCGTACACTGAGAGTTTAATCGGCTCCGCGCCTCGGCCTGCTGTTCGGCATCATCATGATTCAGTAGGTGCTCTGATCTTTAGGAATTCATCACTGATTTACAAGAAATGCAAAACGCACAGTGTAATCTGCAAGAAGCGAAGCAAATTTCTCCTATTTACCAGGGGATACCACACAAGTTTGGGGAGCATATGTGTTAGCCAGCAGGGTGGGCACAGCAACTAGTTCTAGGATAGTTAGCTTGATTGCTTTAAAAAGCTTGGTACTGGGCCAGCAGGTGGCACACCGGTAATGTCACTGGACTCTCCAATGTGGCTGACCATGATTCAAGTCCCGGATCAGTGGCTTGAAAATCACACCAGGTACGTGTGTGTGCGTGCCCAAGACCCCAGGAGGAGAATGGAGGACAGAGGAGTGTGGCACGGACATCCCCCCCCCAAGGGGGTGATTTCTCACTTTCCCCTCCCTATCTCTGTTTCTGTCTCTCTCTGGCAATCACACAACCTTAAGGCAAACACCTCCTAAATAAATAAGTAAATACATACAAAGCTTGTTACTATAGAGACGAATTAATTCTACATGCTCCTCCCAGTATTATGTGGGGTACGAGGGTGACATAATGCCTTAATGTCTAATCTTCCTATTAGTCTGTCTTTTCTTCTCATTCTACCTACCACACAAGAACACTTTTTAAAAGCTCATTTTAAAAGGCACTTGCCTGGGACCAGCAGGTCCTGAAGAGCACTGGACTCCCACATAGCTGACCATGGTTCAAGTCCTGTACCTGGTGGCTTGCTTTCTCTCTCTCTTTCTCTCTCTCTCTCTCTCTTTCTGTTCCTCTCTGGTCACATTAAAATAAATAAATAAATAAATAAAGTTAAATAGAAGATTTTTTTTTAAAAAAAGCACACCCCATCAAAGATGCAGCAAAAGCAGACAACTTGCATTCATTGACAGCAACCCTAGAATTATTTCAAGAATTATTTCCTTATCTATTTAATTCTATTTGCTATTATTATTTTTCAATTTGACCAGAGAGAGAGAGAGAGAAGGAAGGCGAGAAAGCAAGTCAGCAGGTCCGAGGCTCGAACCGAGGTCGGCCAAGTGGGAATTCAGTGCCTTTAACTACCACGCCACCTGCTGGCCCTTCTAGAATTATGTTTAAGAGCTAGAAGTGTCCTTAGAGATGATTTACCCTGATCCCTTCGTTTTACAGTAAAAAAAGTTGTAGTATGGAAGAATTAAGTAAGAATCTACAAGGTCTGAGGCCTGCAGAAGGCATGGAGGTAAAGGCGGCTGGATTCCACATGCCCCACTGCGTTCAAGTCCTGGACCCAGGAACGTGACAAACACGCCAGGCACCTGTGCGAGAGGAGACTGCAGGAGAAGGGACTGTGGTGTGGTCGTCTACCCCTGGAAGGTGATTTCTTTCTATTTCTTTCTCTTCCCCTCCCTTCCTACCTCTAGCAAGTGCAAGTGTCCTATTAAAAAAAAAAAAGATCATAAGCTGAGACCAGCATTCAGATCTTCTGACTCACAAGACCACTGAACATAAGGATATCCTACACTGGCTAAGTTTCCACTAATTACATAGCAAAAAAACACAAACAAACACAAGAAGAAAATGGCAAGATAGTGGTCTAAAAGAGATTCCTCTTCCTCTGAAGAAAAAAAAAGCTTCATTTCCTAGGTATTGCCACAGTAGAACTTTGCCAATTGGTTTTTCTTTCATTAATAGGACCAATGGCTAAACAGAAAAGATTACAACAGAGCCAGCAGATGGCATAATGGGTACATTGCTGAACTCCCACATAGTTGACTAGGTTCAAGTCTCGGCCCCTACTGGCGCACAGTAATTTCTTGTATTCACATAAAACATCATCAATAATATTAACCCAATTGCATGCAGCACTTCAAATAAGTTAATGAAGCTTGTAATTTAGTAACAAGAAAGATTCCACTCCAAAATAACAAACACATACATTAGAAGTTACTTTAATTTTAGGTAACCAAACATCTTTTTCCTCTCTTTTCTAAAACAATTATCACAATAAAAATTATCTAATTAAATTTGAAGGTCCTTACAGTTAGAAATATTTTAATTCTGGTAATATCTTAAAATGCTGCTATAAAAGGGAAATTTTGTTTACAAAAGTTGCTTGTTAGCAGCAATTAAACTGTAGTTCTTAATCCTTCAGGAGCCAGATTCCTCTGAAAATCTGGTAACAAAAATACTTGTGGACATGTCTCGTGAAAATGTACATACACTCATAAGATTACATGAGATTTTAAAGCTTTCTACTCTATCTCCCAAGCCTGTCACATACCAAATTCAGAGACCTCGCAATAGGAGACAGTTGGGGAATTTATCAACTTTGAAAAGTTCACATCTAGGAATGTTTCACTATAAAACAACTTGCTTTTGTAGCTAACAAATTTGAGAGTGGTGGTAGAGAATTTAATAAAGAACTGAAGGGAGCTAAAATAGGATTGCGGCGTGACCATCCCCCCTGGGGGGTGATTTCTCGCTTTCTGTCTCTATGTCTCTCTCTGTCTGTCTAGCGCACACACACTATAGCGAAAACCTCTCCAAAAAAAAAAGAAATTCATTTTGCGTGTGGTCAGCAACAGATGTTAATAACAGTCAGATTGTGTTTGGTTTTTCAGAATGAAGACAGCACATCTATGGAACAAAATCAGGGCCTACCACACTGCCCCAGGGATTTAGAGAATGAAATTTAACTAAACCTTTTATAATATGCAGGAATATTTGATCATTTTTGTTTGTTTTGCTTTAACTGGATCATCTAGAAAGTCATAATGCATTTTTGCATACAAAAACACAGAAAAATATGGCATGACTTTCCTGACAACCTAAGTTTCCTGTCTGCTCTTACTGGAGGAGTTAGCTCCAGTGCTAGAATGTAGAATGTGTGTGTGTGCTTCAAGCTGTATTTACGTTCCTGCCTCTATACACACTTTCTTTTTCAGTAGACACGATCATCAGTTGTCATCTCAGGGCTGATGATCTTATCACTCATAATTACTACCTTAGTTTTCACTGTTCACACGATATTTGTAGAATGAATGAAAACAGCTGTTTGACACCTTAATATACGTACGATTTATCTTAAATTTGGGCTATGATTTCTTCTAATGTATCTGCAGTACGATAATACATGAAAAGGCAAAATATATCTATCTTAAATGCTCTTCTAATGATGATAAGCTATAAGTAATCTTTTATTAGTACCCAAAGATCTTTGTAAAGCAGCTGGAATAAAAAAATGGACTGCTATTTTTATAATCAATTTATTGGAAATAACACTATCAATACTTTACAATGTATTCTTTAGAGCTAGTCAAAGACTATTACTGATTATTTTGCTAAACAGAAAGAAAAGGTTCACTGTCAGTTGGAAATTTCAGTTTTTAGAAAAGTCACCGTATTATCGGTGAGGGTTACTTTGGCAACAAAGCAAAAATGTTCAAATGCCATTTCTCTAGTTTTTATATTTGGCTCTCAGAATCAACAATTGGTCATTTTCAATTTTATTACAATATGACTAGTTAAGAATTCTGACAAATAGTCTAACCTGTCATTTTTGAACTGGAGAGGACACTTATATAATATAGGTACACAATATACTAAAACCCCAAGAGCTTGAAATATCAAGAATATGCTCACGAATAAGAAACTAAATATTGATCTAGTTCAAGTTACCCAAATATATATATATATATATAAACAACCTGTTGACCAATACTTCATGCTAAAAAGGAAATGATCACAAAACAGGCAACTTCCTCCATAATAATCAACATTTTTTACATTTTAATATGGAAAACCATTTAGAAGAAATTACATACCTATTTTAGAGTTAGTAAAGTTAATAATCATGCCTTCAGCAGATCATGCCCGCCCCCCAAAAAAGACAGAACAATGACAGCCTGCACAGAGAAGTAAATTAAATGCAATTCCAAGCTTTTCTGCATTCAGCCATCAGCAATGGAGCAGTAAGACCTCAGGCATGTGCTCCCAAATGGCTAGTCCCTGGAACCTAGTCACCTGCCACTAAAGGAATTTCCAGTCTTCCAGAATTTCAAAGTCCGAAGTGTTAAAGTCATCTGCACTGACTAAAAATCTACACACAAGTGCCCACTGGGGTCGCAGCTAATCAACACTATCTTGCCCAAAAGAAATCACTGCCTCAACATGCTTTGCCAGTCCAGCACATCACACATGTGTGACAAACGGACGTGGCTCTTTCTGACCACTCGATTAAAACTAAAAACTGTCATTTAACAGAAGCACTACAGTTTCATGTCTTATTTTGGCCATCATCCTGGCTAACATCTGTCGTGGACACCTCTGCCGCGTACACTGAGAGTTTAATCGGCTCCGCGCCTCGGCCTGCTGTTCGGCATCATCATGATTCAGTAGGTGCTCTGATCTTTAGGAATTCATCACTGATTTACAAGAAATGCAAAACGCACAGTGTAATCTGCAAGAAGCGAAGCAAATTTCTCCTATTTACCAGGGGATACCACACAAGTTTGGGGAGCATATGTGTTAGCCAGCAGGGTGGGCACAGCAACTAGTTCTAGGATAGTTAGCTTGATTGCTTTAAAAAGCTTGGTACTGGGCCAGCAGGTGGCACACCGGTAATGTCACTGGACTCTCCAATGTGGCTGACCATGATTCAAGTCCCGGATCAGTGGCTTGAAAATCACACCAGGTACGTGTGTGTGCGTGCCCAAGACCCCAGGAGGAGAATGGAGGACAGAGGAGTGTGGCACGGACATCCCCCCCCCAAGGGGGTGATTTCTCACTTTCCCCTCCCTATCTCTGTTTCTGTCTCTCTCTGGCAATCACACAACCTTAAGGCAAACACCTCCTAAATAAATAAGTAAATACATACAAAGCTTGTTACTATAGAGACGAATTAATTCTACATGCTCCTCCCAGTATTATGTGGGGTACGAGGGTGACATAATGCCTTAATGTCTAATCTTCCTATTAGTCTGTCTTTTCTTCTCATTCTACCTACCACACAAGAACACTTTTTAAAAGCTCATTTTAAAAGGCACTTGCCTGGGACCAGCAGGTCCTGAAGAGCACTGGACTCCCACATAGCTGACCATGGTTCAAGTCCTGTACCTGGTGGCTTGCTTTCTCTCTCTCTTTCTCTCTCTCTCTCTCTCTTTCTGTTCCTCTCTGGTCACATTAAAATAAATAAATAAATAAATAAAGTTAAATAGAAGATTTTTTTTTAAAAAAAGCACACCCCATCAAAGATGCAGCAAAAGCAGACAACTTGCATTCATTGACAGCAACCCTAGAATTATTTCAAGAATTATTTCCTTATCTATTTAATTCTATTTGCTATTATTATTTTTCAATTTGACCAGAGAGAGAGAGAGAGAAGGAAGGCGAGAAAGCAAGTCAGCAGGTCCGAGGCTCGAACCGAGGTCGGCCAAGTGGGAATTCAGTGCCTTTAACTACCACGCCACCTGCTGGCCCTTCTAGAATTATGTTTAAGAGCTAGAAGTGTCCTTAGAGATGATTTACCCTGATCCCTTCGTTTTACAGTAAAAAAAGTTGTAGTATGGAAGAATTAAGTAAGAATCTACAAGGTCTGAGGCCTGCAGAAGGCATGGAGGTAAAGGCGGCTGGATTCCACATGCCCCACTGCGTTCAAGTCCTGGACCCAGGAACGTGACAAACACGCCAGGCACCTGTGCGAGAGGAGACTGCAGGAGAAGGGACTGTGGTGTGGTCGTCTACCCCTGGAAGGTGATTTCTTTCTATTTCTTTCTCTTCCCCTCCCTTCCTACCTCTAGCAAGTGCAAGTGTCCTATTAAAAAAAAAAAAGATCATAAGCTGAGACCAGCATTCAGATCTTCTGACTCACAAGACCACTGAACATAAGGATATCCTACACTGGCTAAGTTTCCACTAATTACATAGCAAAAAAACACAAACAAACACAAGAAGAAAATGGCAAGATAGTGGTCTAAAAGAGATTCCTCTTCCTCTGAAGAAAAAAAAAGCTTCATTTCCTAGGTATTGCCACAGTAGAACTTTGCCAATTGGTTTTTCTTTCATTAATAGGACCAATGGCTAAACAGAAAAGATTACAACAGAGCCAGCAGATGGCATAATGGGTACATTGCTGAACTCCCACATAGTTGACTAGGTTCAAGTCTCGGCCCCTACTGGCGCACAGTAATTTCTTGTATTCACATAAAACATCATCAATAATATTAACCCAATTGCATGCAGCACTTCAAATAAGTTAATGAAGCTTGTAATTTAGTAACAAGAAAGATTCCACTCCAAAATAACAAACACATACATTAGAAGTTACTTTAATTTTAGGTAACCAAACATCTTTTTCCTCTCTTTTCTAAAACAATTATCACAATAAAAATTATCTAATTAAATTTGAAGGTCCTTACAGTTAGAAATATTTTAATTCTGGTAATATCTTAAAATGCTGCTATAAAAGGGAAATTTTGTTTACAAAAGTTGCTTGTTAGCAGCAATTAAACTGTAGTTCTTAATCCTTCAGGAGCCAGATTCCTCTGAAAATCTGGTAACAAAAATACTTGTGGACATGTCTCGTGAAAATGTACATACACTCATAAGATTACATGAGATTTTAAAGCTTTCTACTCTATCTCCCAAGCCTGTCACATACCAAATTCAGAGACCTCGCAATAGGAGACAGTTGGGGAATTTATCAACTTTGAAAAGTTCACATCTAGGAATGTTTCACTATAAAACAACTTGCTTTTGTAGCTAACAAATTTGAGAGTGGTGGTAGAGAATTTAATAAAGAACTGAAGGGAGCTAAAATAATAAGTGTAGTTTTCAGAGGGAACCAAAGCCTGACTTGGATCATATCGCAGTGACAATCGTATGAATTATTTCGTTTCGTTTAGTTCTTAAGTGGTGGGAGAGAAAGGAGGGGCCTGAAGGAGAAAAGGAAAAACTCAAAAAAAGACAACACGCATTCATGTAGTCGGTCTTTCTTGATCAGAAGCATTCACAAGATAAAGGTCAGACTACGACCACAGCGGGGAGACTCCACGCACCATCTGGCCCACTGCAGGCAGAAGAGACACTCTGACCTTGAGGCTCACACAGGTCAGACACTCCTACTTTGCAAACCATTAGTGAATGTTTTACTTTAAGACTGCATTATTTCAGCAACTGATCACAACATGCAGGACAGGCAATCCTGGCCTACCAGCCACTTCTGAATCTGTCCCCACTTCCGATCAGAGAAGTGATGAGAGTGCTACAAATGTAAAAGTTTCGTAAAATGAACCGTTTTCAACATAGCGCATTCTCTACTAAGCCTTACTCTGACACACGTGCCTTAAAGAGCAATGATAGCTGAATCAAAGTGACACATTCAAAACACAGACAATTACAAGCTAAATACGTTCCATAAACAGATGCATGGTTCTCAGCAGTTTGGAGGAATAATGGTCTCCTCCACTTGTTACTTAGTATAATTCTAGGGGTATGAGATACAATGCATTGCAACATTTCAAATCAATAGAATTCTACTCAATATTTAAAACTGTATTTGAAATTAAATTAGGAACATGTCAACTGTTCTGGTTTATTTAGCTGTTACAATGAGCAACTTTTTAACCCAGGGGCAGAAAATGTAACAGCAATATAGGAACAAAGTGTTTAACACTGTAATAGATTTCTCCCCCTTCACCTACTTAAAAAAAAAAAACCTTTACAAGAAGTTTCAGAACTAAGTCAATGACAAAAAGAAAGATGAAAAAAATAAATATTTGTTTTATTTTTGTCAGCCTGATTTCCATGTACCTGATTTTTTTTTTTTTTACTCTTTTCTGCTTTTCATTCTGATGATAAAAGCATATTGGAAATTTGTAAACTATAGAAAAGCACACACACACACACAAAGGCAAAACTGGGCCAGCGGATGGCACAGAGGTTAAGGCACTGGATTCCACATGGCCAACTGAGCAATTCAGCTTGAAAATTACACTGGGTGCGTGTGCGTGTGCCCAAAGTCCTAAGAAAAGACTGGGGGAGAGGGAACCGCAGCAAGGCCAATCCCACTACTGTGATTTTTCACTTTCCTTCTCTCTCTGTCTGTGGTGAGCGCAAACGCCCTACAGCAAGGGGGAAAAAAGAAAGAAAAACCAACCATAATTCTACCATACACAAACCAAAGTACTTACAGTAATCACTTGTTTCTGGTAGTTTTTCATTCTATATGTGGATACTAGTTTTTATAACACAAACTTGGAGTCCTACCAGTTTGCGTTTGCAAAATATTTAAGGGACACACAGATGGAAAATGATCTGTTGATGGTAATCTGTATGGTAATACCTTTAACTTAACCAAGGTACAGTGTATTCAAGATGGGAAAATCCATTTGGTATATTGTAATGATGCACATGAATGAATGTAAAAATAAATAATTGTGAAAATGCTTCAAAATCGTAAGGTTGAATTGTGTATTACCAGATAGAGGTCATAACATAATTAATACAAATTTCAGGACAGAAAGGTCTATCCTAAGTAACTGTTCTCTCTAAGCCTACTTCAGTTAACATAAATAAAACATTTATAACACTGTAACAAATTCTAACAACGTACTTAAGAGTTATATTTGTGTTGCCCCAGTTATTTAAAACAAATAGTACATTTAGTTTGCTGACATGGAATGGCTTAAAATACCTCATCTGTCAATAGTTAAAGTGTCCTCTGTTTTCGGGGGAAGCAGACCAGCACCAGGAGTGCACCAGCCAAGTACTCATTTCCAGGGGCACTAGCATCAAACGAGGCGTACTCCCCAGTTACCTCTTTCTGCTGCCGTTCCAGTTCTCTCATGCGTATATCTCTTGCTTCTGCCCGGGCAGCCCGTTTCGCTGCCAGCCTTGCCTCTGCCTGAAAAGTAATAGAAAACTCAGTTTTATAAAACATAACCAAAACCAACTTCCAGTCAGATAAGAGGACAGGGAGCAAAGGAACACCACCTTCCATGTGTACTGGGCGGTCTTTCTCCCTCCAGTCCTAGACGCCTGTGTTCCGTAAAGACTCTCTTCACAGACTATTTCTCCCTAGGAGGTGCATTCTCTTGCCTATTATTCAGCTAAAATACTACCTCCTATGAAGATTTCCCTCACTCCCTCTCACACAGGGTAATACTCTATACCCATGGCTCCGCTATGGCGAGATTACATTGTATTAAACTGCGTGCTTCGAGACCAGCAGTTGGCGTAATGGCTATGTCGCTGGACTCCCACGTAGTCAACCGTGGTTTGATTCCCTGACCCAATGGCTTCAACTCAGGCCAGGCATGTGTGCATGCGCGCCCAAGATCCCAAGAGGAGAATGGAGGAGAAGGGATTGCAGCATGGCCATCGCCCCTGGGGGCTGATTTCTCACTTTCTGTCCCTCTGTCTCTCTCTTTCTGGCGAGCACACGCGCCCTATAGCAAAAATCTCTCAAATAAAATAATAAATAAATAAATGAACAAACAAACTGCATGCTTCTGTAGCCACACAACTTTCATGCCTTTATGCTGCTAAAAAACACGTGAGTTCTGGGGCCATCAGGTGGAGTAATGGCTAAGATGCTGCTCTCCCACATGGCAGACGGCAGTTCGAGTCCCAGGCCTAGTGGCCTGAAGGTCACACCAGGCATATGTGTATGCATGCCCAAGGTCCATGGAAGAAAATGGAAGAGAAGGGATTGCAGTGTGGCCATACCCCCTGGGGACTGATTTCTCACTTTCTCTCTTGTTATCTGTGTCTCTCTGGCAAGCACACATGCCCTATGGCAAAAATCTTTTTAAAAATTAAAATTAAAAACAAAACAAAACAAAAAAGCAAGTGAATTTTAGTCCATGAGTGAAAGTCCCAAGGAAATGTGATCAGAAAATAGCTTGGACAGGGACAGCAGGTGGTATGGTGGTTAAGAGCGCTGGATTCCCACATGGCCAACCGCGGTTCGAGTCCCAGACCTGGAGGCTTGCTTTCTCGCTTTCCCTTTCTCTCTGTCTCTCTATGGTCAAAATTTAAAAATGATAATAACAACAAATGGAATTAAATAAATAAATATTTTTTAAAAAAGAAAAAAAAAAAGAAAGAAAATGGCTTGACTGGCTTATAGCACAGCAGTAATACAGTATTTGGAAAAGGTCAGATCCCAAAGGAAACCACAGTTCCAGCCCTCGACTAGTCACCCTGAAGGTCACCGGGACACACAAGCACCAAAGATCTGGGGGGCTAGCGAAGTGAAGGAAGGGACTGTGATGGGACCAGACCCTGGCCTTCTCTCTCTCTCTCAAGCCTGCATACAATCTATCACGAATAAAGGAAACACCTTGATGCACCACATGAAACTTACAAATCCTCTCTCTGGTTTCTACCTTGTAGTGGTTTCCTCTGTTCTTGGCCACATGCTAACTCTGATTCAGATTCTTCTCTCTGATAATCACAGCAGTTCTTTTCTCCTCATGCTGCGGTATTTGTGTGGGAGTCTCAAAACAGTCACTCAGCCAATGTCTGCAAGTGTCTACTGCGTGCTAGGTGATTATGCTAGGTGCTGAAAATAGAGGAAGATAATAACGCCCTGTCCTAAAGGAGCTCGTGGTGGAAGTTGAGGCAAACAGGGCCACAATGCCTGAAGAAAAGAAAGCGTGAGGGAAGGAGAAACGTTTTGCCTGGCAAGTCATCAAAGGCTCTTAATGGGAAAAGGCTTAACAGTTTAACTCCTATTTAACAACCCTAATTTGTCATTTTCCCAACCTGTGTAACTGGCCTTAGAGTAGCAAACACCCTACAAAATGAATTACTATCTACCCACTAAGCCGTAACCACTGGCATGTTCAGGGCACATGAATTTTTCTATGTTTAAAAAAAAATTCTTCGCTTCAAATTAAGTATCTTCTATACCCGTGATTCTAATTAGACACCATTTAAAAAAAAAAAAAGACATCAAGGCTAAATTATGCTTCAATAGATACCAGACACATTTTTAAACTAAATAACAAAGTTTTCAGAGCCCTGTAATCTAAGAAAGCTACAGCAGTAGTGGTGTAGAGATTTTCACGTCCACGAATATTAAGCTTTGTACCTGCGGTCTCCCTTAGAGATTTAACTCAGAAATGCCAACTTCCTCCTACTAACGGCCGCATGTGGCCAACCCGGCACGGTCTATACTAAAACGAGACAGCCCTCTAAACACCTAAATTACAGATCACTGAAATACACTCGTTCTGTTTTGTTTTGTCTTTGGTTAGAAGGTGCGTGCGCTCACCAGGCAGAAAGAGAGCGAGCATCCCTCCCATAGAAGGTCATGCTGGAATCCCCCCACATAAGCCCTCCTTGGAGTCTGGGCACACTTGCACACATGCCCAGCACGCCCTCCGAGCCCCAGGGCCCAGCACTTCACCCGTGCAGCCCGCCATGTGGAACCCAGTCATCGCCCCAATCACCACTCCACTGGCTGGTCCGAAATCTGTTCTTATAATAACATTTGCATTTTTATTTTTTTTAAAACAACGAAGAGGAAGGGAATAGAAACAACATGGACTTCAGAGACACAAAATTCCCTTGCTTTTGTTACTTGGCCAACTTTGTCCAAAACTCAAACGCTACCTCCTTTAGAGATGGTGTTGAAGAAAAACCACTTAAACACAAGCTTTAAAATAGGTAAATAAGGAAACCGGAAGATGGCATGGTGGTTACATCACTGGATTCTCTCATAGTCAACTAGTTCAAGTCCTAGACTGAGAGTCTTAAGACTCATGCCGGGCGCATGTGCATGCATGCCCATAATCCCGGGAGAAGAATGGAGAAGGGACTACAATTTGGCCATCCCCCCTAGGGTATGATTTCTCACTCTCTGTCTCTCTGGCAAGAGCACATGCCCTACAGCAAAAATCTCTAAAAAACAAACAAACAAAACGATAGGACCAGCAGATGGCATAATGATTATGTCGCTGGGCTCTCAAGTAGTCAACCGTGATTCAAGTCCCAGACTTAGCAGCTTAAAACCCATGCAGGGCAAGTAAGCATGTGTGCTCCAAATCCCAAAATCCCAAGAGGAAAATAGAGAAGAGATTGCGACAAGCCCATCTCCACATGGGCTTGTAATAAAAAAATTTTAGAGCAAAAATAACTAATGTTGGTGAGGATTCATGCAATGCTGATGGAAATATAAAATGGTATAATCACTTTGGAAAACTTCTGACAATTCCTCAAAAAGTTAAACACAGTTACCATATAATCCAACATCCACCTCTAGACGCCTGTCTAGGAGAAATGAGAACACAGATCCACACAAAAAATTATACACAAGCATTAACAGCAACGTTATTCATAAAAGCCAAAGAGTAGAACTAATCCAAATACCCATCATCTGATGAACAGATAAAGGAATGAAGAGCAGGCTACCACATGGCTGAACCCTGCAGACGCCTTGCCTGAGTAGAAAAGCCAGGCACACGTCAGCTAGACGGCGCACACGGATCGCAGGCCCGCTGCCCGCAGACGTGGACATACCTGCACACGCGCCCATGCGTCTGGCTCCCTAGGAAAGCTGGGGAGGGAGAGGGGTGGGTTTGTGGTGAAAGACCCCCTGAAGCGTGCCTGTCTCTTCTCTCATTCTCACTCTCATTAAAAATAACTTTTTTTTAAAAGGCAGACCCAAAAGGCCATATATTGTATGATTCTATTTATATGAGATGTCCAGACACAGTTGCCAGGGTGCAGAGGAAGAAGGGAATAGGAAAGGGCTGCCGATTGGTAGGGGCTTCGTTTTTGGCTGGGGAAATGTTCTGCATTAGACAGAGGCGGTTGTTACGTGTCCTCATGAAGAGAATATATTTAAAACCACGGAATATTTCAAAATGATGAATTTGATGGTATGTGAATTGTACCCCAATTTAAACTTTTTAAATAAACGTGACTATTTAAATGTGAGTGAATAAAAAAGATGCCTGAACTAAATAAACACTAAGGTATATAAATATGTAATACATAAAATTTGATATATGAACTGGAAAAGGACTCTTACAATCTAGTAAGTTTGGAAAATCCTCAGTTAAACTTTTTTCTAATCAGGGCCTTAGTAACCTTGTTATGAATCTTGACAAAGAGGACAATATATATAGCATTTCTCAGGATAGACCATATTCCTAAATAAATAATAAATACTTACTCAAGGATCATGCTCCAAGGAACAGTTTGGGAAATAATTAAGCTTAGGGTATTATATAAGAATGTGATTCAAATTATACTATATCTGTTAAGGAAGGACCTTTGCTCTTAACCTTCACAAAACTAAGCGATATTATCAGTAATCTCATGATTAAAACCCAGACTTTTCAGATAATGGGGAAGATGAGACTTCACACTAATAAAATTGCCATCATTTGAACATTTAGCAAGGCTAGATATCTACTCTTTTTTTTTTTTTTTTTGGAGAGGTTTTTGCTATAGGGCATGTGCGCTTGCCAGACAGAGACAGAGAGACAGAAAGCGAGAAATCACCCCCTAGGGGGGATGGCCATGCTGCAATCTCTTCTCCTCCAGTCTCCTCTCGGGATCTTGGGCACACACGCACACGCGCCCGCTGTGAGTTTAAACCACCGGGTCCAGGACGCAAACCGCGGTCGACTACATGGGAGTCCAGCGACATAGCCATTGCACTAATTGCTGGTCCCTCTATTTTCTTTTAATAAACCAAATAACTCCTTGAGATACAGAAAGGTTAACTTGCCCAATATCCCCTAGCCAGCAAATATTGGTGCTGAGACCTGCACCGTAAGAATCTTACTCTAGTTTTCACTCTTAACCAGAATGTCACAACTTACATTCTTTTCAAGTTTATGTAATTATTTCTTTCATAAGAGAAAGAGACAGTGATAGAAAGACAGAGACGGACACCCCCAACAGGGTCTTCACACAGTGATCCGCCCCACGCTCAACCAGTCAGGATCACTCAGAGTGTGCAGGGCAGCTCCAGGAAGCAAACCCAAGACCGTCCAGGGAGAGTTCGGCTGCACTGCTCCTGTGCCACCTTCTGACCCCAACCGCAACTCACACCTTCACACCCAAGTGTGACAGCACGTCCTTGGACAGGGCACAGTCTACATTGGATGAATTATCACAGGGTCTTCAACCTAGCATCAATTCCCTGCTTTCCGTGACATTCTACTATTCTGGCTCTCTTATTTCTTTTACCACGCCTTCCCACCAAATGTAGATAATCTCCCTTTGCCGCACGCGGCCTTTCCTCTCAACTTCCTTTTTCAGTTTCAACTATCAGCCAACGAGAATGACTCAAATATCTGAGCTCAAGGTCTAGCTTTCCTGCCAAGATCAAAGCTTACCTGCCCAATGTCTAGCGGATCTCTGTGAGCACCACGGACTTAGGGAGGATGAGATCAGCCTCATCTCCCTCCAGTGGCGAGGGCTTGCTTCCCTGTTTTCCAGTGTCCAAAAATAAGCGTCACCCTTATTTAATTCCAAGGTCCCCAGACCTCCCACTTCCTCACCAAATCTTCCTTTGCATCTCTCTCTTTTTAAGAATTATTTTATTTAACTTTATTTACTTATTTATTTTAATGTAATTAAATAGAGGGTTAGAGGGAGAGGGAGACAGAGAGAGAATGGGAGAAAGCAAGCTGCTAGGTCTGGGACTCAAACCGCAGCTGGCCATGTGGGAGTCCAGCGTCCTTAACCAGCATACCACCTGCTGGTCCCACTTTACAGTATCTCTGTAATCCTTCTTTTAATTTCCATTCCAACAGGCTCTGCCCTCTTCCAAATAGGCTCTTACCAGTTTTAATCTAGAGTACTTCAAGTCTCTTTTTTTTTTTTAAGAGAAATATTTTTTGCTCTATGGCACATGCACTTGCTGGAGAGACAGAGACAAAGAGCAAGAAATCACTCCCCCAGGGGAGGATGACCAAGCAGCAATCCACAATCTGTTCTCTTCCATTTTCCTCTCCAGAAGTCACCTCCCAGGAGGGTAACCCACCCTCTTCATTTTCCTCTCCGGATCTTGGGTACATACGCGCACACACCCAGCGTGAATTTTAAGCCGCTGGGTCCAGGCTTCGATCCACAGTCGACTAATGGAAGTCCAACCATTACACCATCTCAAGTTTAATTCTAACTTCAGTTTCTGCATCCCGACTCTCCTCCCACCCTTGCTATTCTATACTGCGCACTGTTGAATTAACCTACCTGAAACATCAAGGAACAATCAAGGCAAAGCATCTCAAAATAAATTATGACGAGTCATAATATATTTTATGATTCCATTTGCCCAAAACTCATTCTTAAGTTCTGAATATGAATTTCAAACTTAAAGTTTGTCACTGCTTAAATTAAATATACACCAGGGAACAGGTTAAAATAACCTAAGGCAGGGCCAGCAGATGGCATGGTAGTTAAGGTGCTGGACTCTCACATGGTCAACTACGGTTCAAGTCCCAGACCTGGCAGTTTGCTTTCTCTCTCTTGGCTTTCATTCTCTTCTTGTCTCTCTCTGGTGAGCACATGTGTCCTTTGGCAAATCAAGAAAAAATAATAAGAATAAATAAAATAATAATAATAATAATCTATGGCTCTCAATGGCATTCCAAATCAGAGACTAGTCTACAGCCAATCAATCCTGTTATAAGTCTTCTATCCAGTGGATCTGTGAGTAAGGAGGGACCTATCTGATGGAATGCACAGTGCTCACTGTTTTAAAAATAGGCTACACTTTTTCTTCTCTTTTAAAAAGCCTGTATGGATCATTATATGCTTAAAGTTCCTATGTCCTTACTAAATTAGTAAGTGTATTTTTTCAGGATAAAAGTACTTTAAGCATATAATGGTCCAAAGGCTTTTAAAAACAAAATGGCTATCGCTCAACACTGTGTCACAGTAAAAATGGGTAGCCTATTTTTAAATAAAGAGGACAGAAAGTATTTCCAAGAAATATTAAGTCTTCATTATCAATGGAAAAAGGTCTTCTGTTAAATCCCATCAGTTTAGCATTTTCTCTTTTGTTATTCCAGTTCTCATACTTTCAGTATTTCCCTTCCTTTGCCAAGGCATTCCCTCGGCCCTCCCAAACCACGGCAGGCTAGGCCAGACTCTCCCCGACTCTCACACACGCACCCACATTCAGCTCCTCCATGCTGTGTGTACCCAAGCTCCCAGAGACCCTGCCCCAACCGTCAGATCTGCTCAGTTCTCTCTCTCTTAGTTCGTTCTCTCAGTAAATAAGTTTGTCTATTTCATTTTTAAAAAGAAAAAAAAAAAAAATTCCACCTTGGGTTGATTTCACCTTGTCTTCTCTTTTCAGACCAGTTTTTTTTTTTGTTTTTTTCCACACCTCTCCCCTCATGCCTCACTCTCTTCAAATGACTGCAATCTGGCTTCTGCCCAAATCACTTAACTGAAATTGCTCACACAAAGGTCACCAATGACCTCTAACCATTAAACCCAGTAGGATTTTTCTATACTTACTTCACTTTTCCCTTCTGGACCTCTGTCATCATTCCTCCTAGAAATCTTTATCTCTCGGAGTCTGTAATACTAGTGTCCCCGGGTTTTCCTCTTTACTCTCTGACCTCTCTCCTCAGAATCCTTCATGGGTACATTTTTCTCTCCTAACTCCCTAATTTTTTTTTTTTTTTTTTTGATGCTAGAATAAATATGTACTCTGGGGAGGAGGGAGAGAAAGTGAGGCAGGGGGCTGGTGCATTTGCCCACATGTCTAGATTAAAAAAAAAAAAAAAATCAGGGCAGGGACTACCAGATGGCATAATAGATAAGTCGCTGGTCTCCCACATGGCCAACCACGGTTCAAGTTCCAAACCCAGCAGCTTGAAACTCACGCCAGGCATGTGTGCATGTGTGCCCAAAATTCTGAGTAGAATGAGAAGGGACTGCAGTTCGGCCAACCCTCAGGGAGTGATTTCTCTCTTTTTGTCTCTCTCTCTCTGGCAAGCACACATGCCCTATAGCAAAAAATCTCTTTCTCTAAAAAAAAAAAAAAAAAAAATCAGGGCAGAAAATTCCCCACCCAAGGTAATGCAGGTAGATTTCCAGTGAGGGATATCTAGCTGATTAAGCCACATTTGATATATAGCCAACAAGATACATCAGTGGGCCCAGCCAATGATGAACTGATATGACCTTGATTGAAATAATGACAAGCTTCGTAGAATGTACTGCCGCGGTCTCTGAGCCACTGCCTGCTCAGCCCGCTCCTACCTCTCAGGAATGTACGTTCCTTTTCACTTAAACTACCTTCACATTTCACTACCTGCGTGTTCCATCAATTCTTCGTCTGAAACACCAAGATCCTGGGTATCATCACAGAAGCCATCCTGCCACAGACGTATCTCCCCCCGGGCGCGGTCACACAATCGTTTTTCCTCTGTTGTGTCCAGATTTGGGGCGAGCATGCACGTGCCTGGCAGGCTCTTCTTTCTTTCTGTTTGCTATAGGGAACGTGTGCTTGCCAGAGAGACAGAGAGAGAGAGAGAGAGAAAAGGCAAGAAATCACCCCCCAGGGGGGATGGCCACACCACAGTCCCTTCTTCTCCATTCTCCTCTCGGGATTTTGGGCACACACACATGCCCACCATGAGTTTTTAAGTCACCAGGTCTGGGACTCGAACCACTGTTGACTACATGGGAGTCCAGCAACATAACCATTAAGCTATCTGCTAGTCCCCCCACCCCACCCCGAGGTGCTTTTTAAGCCACCAGGCACTGGGATTCAAACCATGGTCAGTTATGGTTTAACACCCTGGAGGTTCTCCTCCTCCCTTCACATTCAGTCACTAAGTCTCAACCACCTATTCTCCCACCTCATCTCTGTACTATTTCTTCTATCCAAACTTTTCCTCCATTCCTGCCGTCACAGCCTTAATCCAGGTTCTCGCCGTTTCTCTCCCAGATGAATAGAGCAGCTTACGAACTTCCTTTCTCCCTTCTACCAGTCACTCTCCACCAGGTGTCTAGAGCAATCACGCTGTAATTCAAATATGAAAAAGGATGTGCTTTTCAATGGCTTCCCACAGCTTTCAAATCAAATTGGAACTCAGTACACAAATCCTTCACACCACCTCCTTCCATTTCCCCAATCCCTCTCCACTCACACACTGAGCTACCTTTCTGACAGTTCCCCACATAGTTCTATCTCACAACTCTGCACCTACAGAGCACTTAAGGGACCAGCAGTTGGCGTAATAGCTATGTTGCAGGACTCCCATGTAGTTGACTGTGGTTTGAGTCCTGGACTGGGTGGCTTAAACTCATGCCGGGCACGTGTGCATGCGTGCCCAAGATTCCAAGAGGAGAACAGAAGAGAAGGGATTGTGGTGTGGCCATCCCCCTGGGGGTGATTTCTTGGTTCCTGTCTCTCTGTCTGTCTCTTATCTTTCTGGTGAATGAATGCGCCCTATAGCAAAAATCTACACACCTACACACACACACACACACACACACACACACACACTAATATATAGGGGCGAGCACACTGCATGGTGGTTAAGGTGCTAGACTCCCACACAGCCTATGGCAAAAACCTAATAAACAAGTAAATAAAATACAAAAACACACACACACTGTCTATGGAGATATGTTTTAGAACTTGGCAGGAAGGACATTTTCTGAATTGATTACAGCTGTTCCCCATGAGAAGAAGAAAAAAGACGAGGCCTGGGGAGTGCAGTAAAAGGGCCTTAAACTTGGTCCATAATGTTTGCTTTCTCCCTCCTTCCTTTTTTTTTTTTTTAAAGAGAGGTTTTTACTATAGAGCACGTGTGCTCACCAGATAGACAGAGAGACAGAGACAGAAAGCGAGAACTCACCCTCCAAGGGAGATGGCCATGCCACAATCCCTTCTTTTCCACTCTGCTCTCAGGATCTTGGGCACGCTCACACACACACCCAGCGTGACTTTACACCCAGTGTGAGTTTAAGTCACTGGTTCAGGGACTCGAACCGCAGTCGGCTACATGGGAGTCCAGCAATGTAACCATTATGCCATGTGCTGGTCCCCCTTCCTATCTTTTTTAACAAAGATCTGAAACAACTGTAAAAACACATCAACAGTTATTAATGTCAAGTGCTGGACTCAGAGGTACTTATATTATTACCAAAACCTTTCTGCCTTAATATTCTCCAAAGAGGGGCCGGCAGGTGGCATGATGGTTAAGGATGCTGGACTCCCACATGGCCGACCACGGCTTGAGTCCCAGATCTGGCAGCTTGCTTTCTCACCCTACAACCCTCCCCCAACTCTGTCCCTCTCTGGTCAAAATTTAAATAAATAAAGTTAAATAAAATATTTAAATATATATGTATACATATGTACATATATATATATATACACACACATATATATATATTCTTCAAAGAGTAGTACATTAAAATACACACTCAAATGCATTAAAAGAGAATCCTCTAGGTTTAAAACCTTTGTCCTACTGTGATCATGAAAGAGTTTTAGTTTTAGTTTTAAAAGAGGCAAACTTAAAATTCATAAACTGACCAAAATGTACTGACCTGAGCCAACAAACTCTGGAATTGCCAACCTGGCTGAGTATCCGTAAGATAAAACCTAACCAACTGGCATGGGTACAGGAGGTAAGATACAATCTGGAGGACCAGCAATTAGCGTAATGGCTATGTCGCTGGAATCCCATGTAGTCGACCACGGCTCGTGTCCCGGACCCGGTGGCTTAAAACTCACGCCGGGCGCGTGTGCATGTGTGCCCAAGATCCCGAGAGGAGAATGGAGGAGAAGGGACTGCGGTGTGACCATCCCCCCTGGGGGCTGTGATTTCTTGTTTTCTGTCTCTCTGTCTCTCTCTGGCGAGCACACGCACCCTAGAGTGAAAACCTCAAAAAAAAAAAAAAAAGATACAATCTGGACCTTTACAGACTAGGCTTCAATTTCAAGAAAGCTAAAATTTAAAATTCTACAAAATGAGGGGCCTTCAGGTGGCATGGTGGTTAAGGGTGCTGACTTCCCACATAGCCAACTGTGGCTTGAGTCCCAGACCTGGAGATTTGCTTTCTCACTTTTTCTCTCTCTCTCTCTCATTCTGTCCCTCTCTGGTCAAATTAAAATAAATTTAAATAAATAAAGTTAAAAAACAAAGAAGAAACTTCATTTTTAAAAAATTCTAGAAAATGAAACAAAGACAATGACTAACTCAGGTAGCTAAGATCCAAAGTCTACTGTGTTTAATGTTTATTCTTCCTTGACGCTGATGCTCAAAGAACACTAAAAGACAAATTATGAGACATAATGTTTATTGTGTTGCCATAGTTTCCAAATTAACAAATAAAAAGTGTTATTCCATTTCCTAGCAACTTCCTTCTAGTACAGAGTCTTAGTTACCACATTTCTTAATTAGATTTAGAATGTAATTATGTTTAACCCTTTTTCAAGCTTTTGGTATGAAGGATAAATATTTAAATTTTTTGGAGCATAAACACCAACATGTATTAGATAAAACGTAGGGCATTCTAACTCCTCTTTTTCTGATGTCAAACAACCAAATCTTCCTTTTGTTCCTTTGTCCCTCTCTCCAGCAAGCACGTGCACTTATAAAATCTTCATAAATAAATTTCTTATATTTTAGGTTGTGTTTTTAGTTTTTGCTATAAGCCATGTGCACTCACCAGGGAGGCAGAGAAAGAGAGAAATGGCCTCCAGGATAGGGGTGGGGAAGCAGGGCCACGCTGTAACCCCTTCTCTTCTGCTCTCCTCAGGATCTGGGGTGCATGGGCATGCACATGGCATATGTGCCTGGTGTTTTGGCTTGTTTTGTTTTGTTTTAGAGAGATTTCTGCTGTAGGGTGCATGCACTTGCCAGAGAGACAGAGAGATGCAAAGAGAGAGAAAACAAGAAATCATCCCCCAGCAGAGATGGCCACGCCACAATCCTTTCTCCTCTATTCTCCTTCTGGGATTTTAAGCCTCCAGATCCAGGACTCAAACTGCAGTTGGCCATGTGGGAGTCTAGCGCCTTAACCACTAAACTATCCACTGGACCCACCTGGTGTTTTTCTTAAACTGCCTGGTCCAGGACTCAAACTGTGCAGTCATTCACGTGACATCTAGCCACCTTAACCTCTGTGCCACCTGCTGGCCCAATAGAAAACATTCTTATGGGTCAGGACCAGCAGGTGGCATGGTGGTTAAGGCGCTGGACACTCCCACATGGCCGACCATGGTTCAAGTCTCAGACCTGGTGGCTTTCTTTCTCACTTTCCCTCTCTCTCTCTCTATGTGCATCTCTCTCTGGTCAAAATTAAAAATAAATGAATAAATAAATAAATACATAATTTTTAAAAATATATTCTTATGGGTAAAAATGTGTGGCCACGGATGTCTTCTCGTTTAGGTTAATGATACTACCCTAATGTGATTTTTTTTGTCTAAATCTCTGTAAGTAACGAGAGGAAAACAATGAAAGTAACACCAAATATTTTCAGCCACACAAACCTAAGTTTTAGGGCTCAATAATCCTTCCTTAATTCTGGTTAAAGAAACAAATCAAGAGACAGTGAGACACTGAATGTAATGTGAGCCATCGGAGAAACAGTGACCAGAGCCAGGGTGTGCAAGGTAGGAGGGAAGGCTGCCCCAATACATCTCTCCCTCCCTCCCCGCCCCTCTCTCCCTGTCTCTCGCCTTAGTTCCTGTGCGTGAGTGGGGAAAACGTGGAGAAAGGTGTTCACTCAGTGGAACTGGCTGGATTCCTATACTAATGCCACTGGAAAGAATCCTAGTAACTCAAGCCACAACTCTGATTTGCACTGTCAAAGGATGTGTCTAATACAAACAATAAATCCCAAAGGGGTGATTTTTGTTTTGTTTTTGTTTTTGTTTTTCAGAGAAATTTTTGCTATAAGGCACGTGTGCTCACCAGAGAGACAGAAAGTGAGAAATCACCCCCCAGGGGGACGGTCACATCACAAGGGAGTACGGGACATAAACACACATGCCTGGCATGAGTTTTAAGCTGCTGGGTCCAGGACTTGAAACACGGTCAACTACGTGGGAGTCCAGCAACGTAACCATTATACCATCTGCCAGTCCCAGAATTTTAATTTTTTTTTAAAACTGGGTAGAAATGGAAAGAAAAACACTCACTTTCCATAATTGAAAAAAAACAATTCATGTTTCATAATCTTAGGAATTTTGTGTATAACCACTGACAAAACTTAAAACTATTTTAAATAAGAGTAATTCCTCCTCCTATGGAGTTATCTTTTTTTTATTTATTTATTTATTTTTTTTTATTTTCACTGTAGGGCGCGTGCGCTCACCAGACAGACAGAGAAAGACAGAGAGACAGAAAACGAGAAATCACCCCCCAGGGGGGATGGTCACACCGCAATCCCTTCTCCTCCATTCTCCTCTCGGGATCTTGGGTACGCACGCACACACGCCCGGTGTGAGTTTTAAGCCACCGGGTCCGGGACATGAACCGCGGTTGACTACGTGGGAGTCCAGCGACATAGCCATTACGCTAACTGCTGCTTCCCCTATGGAGTTATCTTTTAAAACAAATTTGTTTTACACAGAACAATCTGAACCAAACAAATAAGCTAATCAAAAAGTGTGTGGAGTTAAGACTCCTCTAGACTTGACCGTGAAATTCTGGAGGTCTTTAGGCTGGGTGGACTCACCCAGGAGTGTCATCTTCTAGTCCACACTTCTCCCTAGATGATCTCATCCCACTCATTTCAATTACCGTCTACACGCTCAGCGTCTCAAATTTCATCTACAGTCCAGACCTCTCCTTAGGATTCTTTTTTTTTTTTTTTTAAGTTTTTATTCATTTATTTCTTCAGAGAGAGAGAGAGAGAGAGAGAGAAGCATTTCCAACAGTCTTCACACCACAATACACCTGCTGTCTTAGCCAGCCCCGATCACGGGCATGGACTTGTGACCAGTGTGTTCAGGAGGTCCTGGGACGTGAACTCAGGACCTTTCTTTTGTGGGTCGAGTGATGCTATCACTGCACCACGGTCTGGCTCTCTCTCCTTTGTATTCTTGATCTATATCCCCAACTGTCTCCACAAAATCTCCACTTACATGTCTCACAGGCACCTTAAATATAAAACACGCCAACATAAAGGCATGGACTTCCCTCCCCGCTGGAATGTTCCTTGTGATCCAACCAGATACGTGACTTAAAGCTCTCCCTCCTCACCACACAAGCACCGTCATTCACTGGGCACATCCTACTCACCTCTCCATTCCAACCATTTTCATCATTTCTACTGTCATCACTTTAAGCTAGACTACCATCATTCTGCAAGTCTCATGCCTCACCTCTATGCATCCGCTCATGTCTCTCTCTGATATACCTCCAACCTGCAGTAAAGTCAGCCTTTTAAAACACGAATCTGATATGTCATACCTTTACAGAAAACCCCTGAATGCTTCTCACTGCTTCTAGGACACAGACCTGAATCCTAAGCATAGTCTCAAAGATGCTGTGCGGGTGCTGACATTTGAGCCACACAACTCTCTGCTGTTGGGGAATACCCTGTATGCTCCCTGAGACGTTTGGTAGCATCCCTGGCCTCTACCAACCGCCTTATCACACCCGCAATGCCACCACCCCTGCACTGCACACACAAAAATGTCTGCACACTCTGTCTCAGGCGGGGGGCAAAATGACCAGCTGGCTGAGTACTACCGGCTGATACACCATGGCTTCTGCATAACTCTCTGGCTCTCTCCTCCTTGCTGCCCAGCCTAAGCACAGATTTCAGCCCTGCCTTTTCCTATGGGACCCTGGTAAGTTACTGCCATGTGCATGCCTGGGGCTCATCAATAAAACGAGAATAATAATAACTACCTTACAGTTGTTGTGAAGATTAAGTGCATTAACATACTTAGAGCAATGCCCAGTGCACAGTAAGAACTGAATACATGTTGACTGTTACAGTTGTAGTAGGTGTTGTTACTCCTTGAATTCTCCATACTCCTTCAGTCACAAACACTTACTCACATCTGAGAATTCCCTTTCCTGTCAGTAATTCCACTTACCCTCCAAAACTCAGTTGAAAGAGCACTTCCTTAAGGAAGCCTTCCCAAAGTCCCTAAACACGACAAATCCTCCTGTCACACACTCTTCAATAAAACCACTCACTGTTCTCTCAATGAGCTTATTAACACATAAAAAAACCCACTATACATCCTTAAGTCTAAGAATGCCCATGACTGTGGTACACACAATCACAGTTTTCAAAACAAAAAGAAATCACCATGTTAAATGTATTTGAAAATTGAGAGACTATTCTATTGTGTAATTACCAATATTTGTTTAATGCCGATTTTCCTCTCAAGAATCTAAGCTCCATAAAGGCAGTGACCATGTTGGTCTTGTACAATTCACATCCTCCACATGCACCCAACAAAGCACCCGTACAGGACAGGTGCTCAATAAATATCTACTGAAGGAATGACATTAGAAATGTATATATCGAGATGGATAGATAGATATTTTGCTTTGCTAGAAGGATTGTACGCTCATCAAAGACAGACGGAGGGACCCTGAGAAAGCACTCCCATGGGAAATGGTTATACCACAGTCTCTTCTTCTCCATCTCACCTCCTTTTGGGAGTCTGGGCATGCACACACACCCCTATGTGTTTTTCAAGACACTAGGTCCAGGACTTGAACCTCCCAGTTGGTCATGTAGGATCCAGCCACCTTAACCACCATGTCATCAGCTGGCCCAAGAACTATATTATGAAATGGTATTAACACCTATAATTAGTGTTAATTATGGTAATTCTTCACATTTTTTAAAGCTGCTGAAAGTTTCTTATTCCTAATTTACCATGCTCTAAAAATAAATGAGCTACTCAAAGAAGTGAAATTCCTATGACAAGATCAATCGCTCTGTCAAGCTACTATATTTATCGCTCCATAAAATAGTAACACTAGAAAGTATCTTTTAAACCAAGCACAATTCTTTCTATTATATCCTTCTTCTCAAATTGTCAATACAGAACCAAAACGCACAAACTTACTCCAAGATGCCTGGAATGGCTATTAACTCATTAGGAAACAAAATGAAATCCAACCAAGTGTATATTAACAGAGGAAGCATAAACAACATGTATATACAGACAACAGAATATTAGTCAGCCATAAAAAGGGAATGGAATAATTTGCTTAAAAATGAAAGACAAGGGGGACCAGCAGTTAGCGTAATGGCTATGTCGCTGGACTCCCATGTAGTTGACCGTGGTTCGAGTCCCAGACCCAGTAGCTTAAATTCACGCCAGGTGCGTGTGCGTGCATGCCCAAGATCCTGAGAGGAGAATGGAGAAGGGACGGCAGCATGGCCATCCCCTCTGGGAGGTGATTTCTCGCTTTCTGTCTCTCTATCTCTCTCTGTGTTTCTGGTGAGCGCATGCGCCCTATAGCAAAAACCTCTCCAAAAAAGGAAAGACAAGGAATGAAGATCCGATTCATACTACGATACGAATGAATCTTGAAGACATTACACTAAGTGAAATAAGCCACACACAGAAGAACAGATACTGCATGATTCTACTTAATGTAAAATATCTAGACCAGGCAAATTCATAGAGACACACAGTGAATTAGAGGTTACCAGGGGCTGAGAGGGGATAGTGGGGAGTTATTGTTTAATGGTTACAGAGTTTCTACCGGGGGTGATGACAAGGTTTTAGAAGTCAACAGTGGTGTCAGTCTCACGACCTTATGAGTGTAATTAATGCCACTGAATTGTACACTTAAAGAAATCAGAACATTGCAATAACTACAAATGTTTAACAGCCATATACCTTCCTTTCTTATTATTACAGGTAGGTTTTCTTTATATATATATGTGTGTGTGTGTGTGTGTGTGTGTGTGTGTGTGTATTTAATATATATATAATACATACACACATATATACACATTATATATATAAAATATATGTAAAAATATGTACATAATATACTTTTTTAAAGAATTATTTTAACTTTATTTAGCCATTTATTTATTTATTTTATTTGACCAGAAAAGGACAGAGAAAGAGAAAAGTGAGAAAGCAAGCCGCCAGGTCTAGGACTCAAACAGGAGTTAGCCACGTGGGAGTCCAGCACCCCTAACCATCGTGTCACTTGGCAGCCCCACATAATATACTTTTAATATATATATTACACATACATAACACATATAATTTGCTCCCACAGGGTGTGTGTGTGTACTCACCAAAGAGAGACAGAAAGGGGGAAGATAGCCCCAGTGGGGGCATGGTCAAGGTGCACTCCCTTCTCCTTCACTCCTCCAGCCTATAGGGATCTGGACACACACCCATGCAGGAGTGGGCACGTACCCACGCAGCCTTGGGCACACAGCCAAGCAGGTGAAGCGCCCTGTCTGTTTCTCAGGCTGCCAGAGTTAGGATTCAAATTATGGTCTGCCGTGTGGGATCTACTCTCCTTAAGAACTAGGCCATAGGGCCATCCCACAAGTAGATTTTCACACCAAATACATTCACACATAAACTCTGCCTGACATAAAAATCTCCAGCCTCATTTTTGCTAGACTCCAATTCCTATAAAAGACAATCATTCTTTAGATTTAAGAAAACTACACACATAAATATCAATGTCTTGGGGGGGGGGACCCTAGGCCTTGAAAGCAATCAGAATTTTAAAGCTGGAGGGAATCACAGATCATCAGGTCTAAAAAATAAGCAACATTTGAAGACTTCCATTTGAAGAAAAGTACGAAAAACATGTTCTTCACAATTGCTGCTCTAAAACAAGGACAACAGTGACATAACAGGCTTACGTGATGCCTTACAAAGACTATTTGTGGGACCAGCAGTTAGCGTAATGGCTATGTCGCTGGACTCCCAAGTAGTCGACCACGGTTCGCGTCCCGGACCCAGCGGCTTAAACTCACGCCGGGCGCGTGTGCGTGCGTGCCCAAGATCCCGAGAGGAGAATGGAGGAGAAGGGATTGCGGCGTGACCATCCCCCCTGGGAGGTGATTTCTCACTTTCTGTCTCTCTGTCTCTCTCTGTCTGTCTGGTGAGCACACACGCCCTATAGCAACAACCTCTCAAAAAAAAAAAAAAGAAAAAGACTATTTGTAAACCCTTCAAGAGACCTCACTCTCGTCTCATAGGACACTAACCATATAACACTCATTAAACTGAACGTGGCTAAGCAGCTTCCCTGGCTTTCATTCTATCCTTTTTTTCTGCTTTTGAAAGGTTAGCTACTTTAGGGTCCCCAATTTCACATAACTCCCCCCCATCGGTCTATGCTTTAAGATAATTTTCACTTGAGGCCAAGCAGGTGGGTGGTGGTTAGGGTGCTGGACTCTCACGTGGCCAACCAAGATTAAAGTTCCAGACCTGGTGGCTTGAAAATCACGCAGGGTGTATGTGCGTGCATACCCAAAATCCTAAGAGAAGTATGGAGGAGAAGGGACTACAGTGTGGCCATTTGCCCTAGAGGCTGATTTCTCGCTTTCCCTCTCTTTGTCTCTGACTTTCTCCAGCAAGCGTATGTACCTTATGGCAAAACCCTTCTAATATAAAACTGGGTTAAAGCTGTTTCACATCAAAATAACGTACAGGAACAAAAACAACCTGTAAGTATTCAAAAGCTGACCATCCAGAATTAAATCGTCTGTGTATTTTGTTTTATTTTTAGGTTAGCTATAGGGTGCATGTACTCAACAGTGAGAGAGAGAGAGAGAGAAAGTGAGAAAGCCAGAAAGCCACCCTCAACGGGGAATGGACGTGCTACATACCATCCCTTTTCGTCCATTCTCTAAAGCCCACCTGTCTTGGAAGCAGCGTGGGAGGTAAAATGGCTGTAAGTGGCTAACTTGAGCCTGGGTCCTAAGACTTTCAACAGTTATCTCTTAGCTTTATCTGCTTCCTTGATTGTAAGTAAAACTAATAATAATACCTCTCCTACCTAGCTCAAGATTTTTATAAGAATCAAGACATGAAATTGCTTTCAAAATCCTAAAAAGTTACCAAAACAAACAAACAAACAAATTAATAAAAGAATGAGAGGAGACTGACTGATAAACATGAGTAAGTGTCAATGCAGACTATGGAGCCAGACTTGATTGAATCTAAGCCCTGCTACTCCCTAGGTTTGTAATCTTAGGGAAGTGACAAAACTCTTTCACGCAATGCTTTCCCCATCTGTAAAATACAGATGACAATTAAAGCCTATCTCAGAATTTTACAAGGATTAAATAAATTAATGTGCTGCAAACACTTTTTTTTTTTTTTTTGGAGAGGTTTTTGCTATAGGGCGCATGTGCTTGCCAGAAAGACAGAGACAGAGAGACAGAGAGACAGAAAGCGAGAAATCACCCCCCAGTGGGAATGGCCACGCCACAATCCCTTGTCCTCCATTCTCCTCTTGGGATCTCGGGCACGCACGTAGACGCGCCCGGTGTGAGGTTAAGCCATGGGGTCCAGGACTCAAATTGCAGTCGACTACATGGGAGTCCAGTAACATAGCCATTACGCCAACTGCTGGTCCCCCAAACACTTTAAAATAGTGTTTGTGACCAGTATGACCTCAACACATGTTGGGAATTATACTCCTACTCAATTTTGAAGGAGGTGTAGTATCATAATATTGTTTTCACTTTTTAGAAAACTTTTCTTTGCTTCAAATACCTTCCCTACTAATTTGACTTCTAATTCACAATCTAATGACTGAGTGACAAGGAGCTAGGTCAAATGAAGACTGAGCAACATGTCAACAGGAAGCAGCACTAGTCCTAAATAAGTTATTCACTAAGAATAACAAAGGGGAAATGATGTAGGAATAATTCTCACCAAGAGAATAAAATTTATGATGCTCTAAGCAGTTCTTGTACCAGATCAGTTTACGGTCAGCTACAGCTACAAATAGAATCAAGAGTCTGAAAAAAATTGGTACTTCACTAAGAAATCACAGCTGGGAGTTATCTTAAATTTCCAATATACAACAGGAAATGGGGCCAGTGGTTCAAAAGGTGACACCTCTTCCCTTTTTTTTTTTCTTTTGTTAAGTCAACAAACTGAAACAAAAATGCCCACATGCTGTTACTATTTCGAAGAATTAAACATAAAAATTCCATCGCGATGTTTCAAAAAAACAACTAAAATACTGTTTCAGAATAGGCACCAGAGACTGTTTCTGTCAATATTTCTATAACAACTACAAAAATGTATTAACTACACAGCCCAGTGAACATCTCTATAATATGGTTATGAAATTTTCAGCATTCTAATTACCCTAAGTTTAAATTCTGAAGATTGATTAAACAATTCGATACATAAAAATAAGTACATTGTAACTCAAGTGACCCACAAAAATATTTTAAATGAGCTGGCAAGCTGTCCAAGTATATTTCATCCTAATACGGTCTTGTAGAGGCCCGCCATGGCATCTTGTTCATCGCAAACACGCTGAACCAGCTTCATAAATGAAGGGCTGCCTCGCTCTCTCATCACAGCGTTTTTATAATACTCTCATCTGTGCAACTCAGGGCTGAGAGGGGGTTTACCGAACATACCTCTCTGGCAATGTTACTCAAAGCTTCATCTTCCGCAGAAAATCGGTCTTTCACAGGTGTTCGCTTCCTTCCAGGAGTCGCCATTTTGTGTTCTTAACAGCTATTTAATTAGGAAAGTGATTTCGCTCTGTTTTCAGCCCTGAAATAAACAGAAACAGTAACCTAGAATGTTTCTCTTTGTAGTTTTAATGCTCATTTACACAGTTAATTAATTTTTTGAGAAGTTTTTGGTATAGGGCACATGCGCTTGTACCAGAAAGACCAAGACAGACAGAAAGTGAGAAATCACCCCCCAGGAGGGGATGGCCACGTGGCAATCCATTCTCCTCTCGGGATCTTGGGCACGCACGCACATGTGCCCAGCGTGAGTTTAAGCCACCAGGTTTGGTACTTGAACCACACTCGACTACATGGGAGTCCAACAACATAACCATTACACCAACTGCTGGTCCCAAATCAGGATCATTCTTGAGAAGCACAGAGTAGTTTACTCAGAAGTCTTCAGTCATCTTCTCCTTTAACATCATTCTAAAGATTTTTTCACTTACTACACAGTAATGGTATATACAAATATTAGCCACCTACTGAAAAAAAATCAACATGCAACACAAAGTTCCTTTTCAGACAGGAGTGACAATTTAGCTAATGTACTGTGGCATCATCTACCATTTGTCCTTCAGCCGGCCTTCCAAGGGCATGGAGAAAGACATTTCAGAGATGGAGCAGACAAAAATTCCAGATGCATAGAAATAATTCGAGGAAGGGGCAAGTGGGAGGCATAATGGTTAAAGGTTAGACTACCACATGACCAACCGCAGTTTGAATCTCGAACCCAGTGGCCTGAAACTCATGCCAGGCGCATATGCACGTGTGCCCAAAATCCCAAGGGGAAAATGGAAGAGAAAAGAATGCTGCATGACCATCCTTCCTGAGGGATGATTTCTCACTGCCTCTCTGTCTCTGTCTCTCTCTCTAGTGAGCACATGTACCCTACAGCAAAAATTTCTCTCAAAAAAAACAATGGAAGAGAAAAAACAAATTTGGCTAAAATTTGGCTAAACAATAGTTTAAAAGTGGTTTAGTGGGCCGGCAGTTGGTGTGGTGGTTAAGGGCACTGGGCTCCCATATGGCCAACTGTAGTTCAAGTCCCAGGCCTGGCGGCTTGCTTCTCTCTCTCTCTCTCTCTCTCTCTCTGTCCCACTCTGATCGAATTAAAAGAAATAAATAATAAATTTTAAAATAAATAAAAGCGATTTTATTACGAAGATAAGATTATTAGTGCATTTTTCCCCTTCTTGATTCTCTAAAATTTCTTTTTTTTTTTTTTTTGAGAGGTTTTCGCTATAGGGCGCGTGCGCTCACCAGACAGACAGAGAGAGAGACAGAGAGATAGAAAGCAAGAAATCACCCCCTGGGGGGATGGCCACACCACAATCCCTTCTCCTCCATTCTCCTCTCGGGATCTTGGGCACGCACGCACACGCACACGCACCCGGTGTGAGTTTTTTAAGCCACCGGATCCGGGACGCAAACCGCGGTCGACTACGTGGGAGTCCAACGACATAGCCATTATGCTAACTGCTGGTTCCCGATTGTCTAAAATTTCAATAGCACTGAGGAAAGGAAAATACATTAAAATTTAAGAACTCAGATCCAAGGCTAAAGAATAAACAAGCCCCAGGATGAAGCCCAACCACAGCTCGCAGCGCTCTTTTGAATATGGTACTTCTTATTTCTCTTCTTTGCCCATAATCCATTTTCCTTCTTTCTCAACTAATACTACCTGCACCTTAGACCTGCAGCAGTACTGCAGATTTATGTAAAAACTACTTGAGCACGCTCCAGACTAGCCAGCCCTGAAAGACGACAGGAAGGGAACATGGGCACAAGGATAAGCAGGAAGTGGAACAACCTCCTGTCTGTCTTCCTGACCCTGCTGGTCCTGTCTGCAGGGAGCACCTAGACGTTGACACGACTCGTGGGCCCGGTCCTGCTATCTTTTTTCAGTCGCACATGAGGCAGGTCGCCCATTACACATTTCAAAACGCTTTTGAAAGAGTTCTATTATTTGCACTCTGTAGGGTGATGTCCTTAATAATATTACAAAAAGTAAAGGTTTTTAGTTCCTATGCAATCTATCTTCCAGAACATTCTAAATCAGCAATGGGGGGAACCTTCAAAAAATAAGACTTATAGCACAACCAATGGAAAACTGTTTTTCAACAGAGTACAAATCCGTGGATATAGACAAAAGGAATTTTAAGTAAATGGCTTCGTTCCTGATCACAAAAGACTTTCAGTAAGTTTCTACCCCAAGGAAGCTTCCTCGAGAACTATTTTTCCCAGAAATCATGTGAATCTCTTCCAGCTTTTCTGCAGTGGTATCGACCAACTTCAAGAGCTAAAACTTTATATCAACTGCCTTTGTTTTTGTCAAATCCTTTACCCAGAGAGTCTTCAAGGTGATTTTTTCCAGATGGTTTTGTCATCATTAAGTATTTGTCTACTTAAGGGAGAGAAAGGAAGTGCTTTCAGGATGTTGTGGAATATAAATCTTCCAACATAGGCAGATACATCAATAAGGCTTTCTCTTCACCAACGAGCTTCTCAAATATTACATGCCTGAAACAAGAGGCACTTTGCCACAGTACAAATGAGACTTCAGTCAAGATACTGTTCACTTCGTAAGAACAGAATGTACAGGTAGTATTCCTAAGTCACATTCTAAATACAGCACATGGAGATAGTTCTGTGTCTGCCCGGATACGGGTAGATGCTGTTCCTTTATTTAAAACTCTATCACGGAGAACATATTGTCAGGATACGTCTTCACATCGGCGCTCTCGCTACGGTTAAGGCCAGTCTGCACAGCAAAACACTGGGTGGTTCTTAAACAAACCCCAGTATCTGGACTGACACCTGAGCTAGAGACTTAGCCAAAAGACAGTAAGAGGTAATAAAGGTGGCAAAGAGGTCAGAGGGTGTTGATATTAGCTCTACATACACCTCCTTAATGGTATTCTCTGCAGCACGAAAGTCTTTATTTTAACGAAAGTTGATTTACTTTGTTGTTGTTACTGCTTCTTTTGATGTCATATTCCAGAAACCACTGCCTACCTCAAGATCACAAAGAATTACTTCTATATTTTCTTATCTCTTTTTAATATGCCAGAAGGCACATGTGTACACATTCATGCATGTGACAAGAAAAAAAAAAAAAAAAACAACCTCTGAAGGGTCCTGGTCACACCATAACAAGGAGTTTTTTTTGTTTGTTTGTTTTGTTTTTGTTTTTGTTTTTTCCTGTAGTGGGCATGTGTTCACCAGAGACAGAAAGTGAGAAACCACCCCCTGGGGGAATGGCCACGCCACAATCCCTTCTCCTCCATTCTCCTCTCTGGATCTTGGGCACGCACACACACCTGGCGTTGGATCTCCGTGTCTGGGACTCGAACTGTAGTCAACTACGTGGGGATCCAGCGATGAAACTATTATGCCATTTGCTGGTCCCTTGCCATACTACTCTTCCCTCTAATTCTCCATTCTGTCCAGATCCTGGGCCTGGGCACCCATATGTATTCTCACAGTGGTTTTCAAGTTGCTGGGGCCAGGACTCAAATCCTGGTCAGCCATGTAGAATTTGGTTTCCTCTGCATGGTGCTCAACAACTATGCTATGACCCTGACCCCTGTGTTTTCTTCTTAGAGTTTTACAATTTTACTGCTTACTCTTAGGTCTAGAATCCATTCTGAGTTAAGTTTTGTATATAGTGAGAAGCAGGGATCCAACTTACTCTTGAGTGTGTGGATATCTACTTGTCCCAACACCACTGGTGAAAAGACAGTCCTTCACCTATTAAATTGTCTTGCCATCCTTGTTCAGAATCCACTGACCATAAATGTAAGGGTTCATGTGTGGACACTGAAGTCTGTCACACTGATTGATATTGTCTACCCTTACACGAGTACTACATCACATTAATTGAGGTGACTTTGTAGTAAGTTTTAAAATTGAGACGTAATAGTCACCTAACTTTGTCTTCCTTCTTTTAAGATTATATGGCTCTTCTGGGTCCCTTATATTTCCATATACATTTTTTAAGAGGTTTTTGCTATATAGGGTGCACACGCTCGCCAGAAAGACAGAGAGAGACAGAGAAACAGAAAGAGAGAAATCACCCCCCAGGGGGGATGACCATGCCACAATCCCTTCTCCTCCATTCTCCCCTTGAGATCTTGGGCATGCACGCACCCGTGCCTAGTGTGAGTTTAAGCCACTGGGTCCGGGACTCAAACCATGGTCAACTACACGGGAGTCCAGCGACATAGTCGTTATGCCAATATTTCCGTATACATTTTGAGATCAGCATGTCACTTTCTGCCAACAACAACAACAAAAATGGCAGTTGGAGTTTTCTTTTTCTTCTTCTTCTTTTTTTTTTTAATGAGCAACAGAGAGTCCAAGCACATGGGAAAGAAAAGAAGAGAAGTATTTTTCACAGGATCTAATTTCATAGCCCTCCTGCTCCAGCCTCCCAGTTACTGGGACTTGGGCACGTACCCTTGCCTGCGTATGTCCCTTATGCAGACTCGGCCATTGTGCAGTGGCACACTCCTGCTTGTAGGAGTGAGCCTGATGGACATTACACTGTCTACAGACCGATTTGGGGAAGACTGCAATCCCAACAATATCAAGACTCCAATCCATGAGTGTGGACTGTCTTTCCAGTTATTTAAGTATTCTTTCATTTCATTCCAGTGTTTCCTGTTTTCACCATACAACCCTCGCATTTTCTCTGTTAAATGTATTCCTATATCAAAAGGGTCATTTTGACATTTAAGCAGATATGACAGCTTTGGGTGAGTCAGTGGCATGGTGGTTAAGGTGGATCCCATAAGGGCTGGCAGGAGGCGTAGTGGATAAAGGCGCTGGATTCCCACATGGCCAACCACAGTTTGAGTCCTGGACCCGGCAGCTTGTTTTCTCACTTTTCTTTTCTTTTCTCTCTCTCTCTCTCTCTCTCTCTCTCTGATTGGATTTAAAAATAATAATAACAAATGGAATTAATAAATAATTTTTTAAAATATGAAATAAATAGGTAGATCCCATATAGCTGACTGTATGGTTCAAGTCCTAGATGGGGCAACTTAAAAATCACACTGGGCATGTGTACATGCATGCCCAATATCTCAAGAGGAGAATGAAAGACAAGGGACTGCCACATAGCCATCCCCCATCGGAGATGATTTCTCATTTTCACTTTCTCTCTCCCCTCTCTCCAGCAAGTATACACACCCTATAGCAAGATAAGAAAAGAGAAAAGAATTGGAAGCTACATTTATGGGGGCCAGCAGGTGGTGTGGTGGTTGAGATGCTGGACTCCCACATGGAGGACCTTGTTTTGAGTACCAGGATCTAGTGGCTTGCTTTCTGGTTTCCCCCACCCATGTCTCTCTCTGGTGAGTGCATATACCCTACAGCAAATTGAAAAATAATGATAATAAACACAATTAAATAAAAATAATTCTTTAAAATTAAAAAAAGGCTATCGGACCAGCAAATGGCATAATAGTTTTGTTGCTGGACTCCCACGTAATTGACCACAGTTCAAGTCTGGGACCCAGTGGCTTAAAACTCACACCAGGTGCATGTGCGTGCGTGCCCAAAATCCCAAGAGGAGAATGGAGAAGAAGGGATTGTGGCATGGCCATCCCTCTGGGGGATGGCTTCTCACTTTCTGTCTCTCTTTCCCTCTCTGTCTCTGGCAAGTATATGTACTCTATAGCAAAAAATAATAATAATAATAAACTTAAAAAAAAAGAAAAAAGCTATAATTCTGGGGTTATTTCACAAACTTATAAAAATAACCATCTTTGACACTATAGCAATAAGCTTATAAAGGGGAAAAAAAATCCATTTGTTCTACCAAAGCAACTGCAAAACAGGACTATAATATTTATGTCAAGGGAGGCCAACATTAGGGAGGTTTGATTCCCAGTCCACCCTAAAAAGCTAAACATCATGGTACACACCTGTAGTCCCCACTACTTGGGAGGGTGAGGTAGGAGGATATCAAGCTCGTGGCCAGGGAGGCAATACAACAAGACTCTTTCTAAAAGAGCTGGGTGTAGCGGGCATGCCTATGATCCCTGCTACTAAGGAGGCTAAGACAAGATAAAAGCATAGCAAGACTCTGTCTTCAAATAAAAACAAACAAGACAACAAAAACCACCACATACACACATACACATAACCACCACCCCCCCAATTATTTCATGTTGGTCAACTCTGGGAAAACCATAACTTTCAACAAATTTCACATTAACCATAACTTTCATAGACATGATGCGATCCTAAGTAAATGAGAAACACGTCACTAACTTTAAATAGAATGAGCATCACTAAATTAACATTGAAACCATTATAAAATAAAAAACCTAGCTCAAAAATTCACAGGTCACAACTGAATAAAAAAGCAACAGCTGGGGCCAGCAGATGGTGTAGTGGTTACGTCACTAGACTCCTGCATGGCAGACCGCAGTTCGAGTGGCCCAGACGCTGTGGCTGAGATTCACACCAGGCGCATATGCAAACATGCCCAAAACTCTGGGAAGAGAGTGAAAGAAAAGGGATTATGGTGTGGCCATTCCCCCCGGGGGAGATTTCTCACTTTCTCCTAAAAAGCTAAACATCATGGTACACACCTGTAGTCCCCACTACTTGGGAGGGTGAGGTAGGAGGATATCAAGCTCGTGGCCAGGGAGGCAATACAACAAGACTCTTTCTAAAAGAGCTGGGTGTAGCGGGCATGCCTATGATCCCTGCTACTAAGGAGGCTAAGACAAGATAAAAGCATAGCAAGACTCTGTCTTCAAATAAAAACAAACAAGACAACAAAAACCACCACATACACACATACACATAACCACCACCCCCCCAATTATTTCATGTTGGTCAACTCTGGGAAAACCATAACTTTCAACAAATTTCACATTAACCATAACTTTCATAGACATGATGCGATCCTAAGTAAATGAGAAACACGTCACTAACTTTAAATAGAATGAGCATCACTAAATTAACATTGAAACCATTATAAAATAAAAAACCTAGCTCAAAAATTCACAGGTCACAACTGAATAAAAAAGCAACAGCTGGGGCCAGCAGATGGTGTAGTGGTTACGTCACTAGACTCCTGCATGGCAGACCGCAGTTCGAGTGGCCCAGACGCTGTGGCTGAGATTCACACCAGGCGCATATGCAAACATGCCCAAAACTCTGGGAAGAGAGTGAAAGAAAAGGGATTATGGTGTGGCCATTCCCCCCGGGGGAGATTTCTCACTTTCTCTCTCACTGTCTCTGTCCCTCTCTCTCTCTTCTCTGACAAGTGCACGTGCCCTAAGCAAAAAACCTCTAAAAATAAATAATAATAATAGCCTCTAAAGTCCTAGAAAAAAAATCAACTTTCGAGTCTACAAGTTTTTTTTTATTATCAGAGAAAAATACATTGAAATTTTCAGTTTTCCCTGAAGACCTAAGATTTCTTCTACCCATGCAGCTCATTTATTGGAGGGAAAAAGGAATAGTGAAATGAGGTACTTTCATCACACAAAAGAGGATATACCAACTTCTTCCCTTTCTTGAGTCATGTTGGTCAGAATTGTGTAACTAAAATTTGTCATAGAAAGGGCAACGTAATGCCCTAAAATGGTAGGCAAGATGTCAATCAGATGCATAAAAGGAAGAAGTCAGCAAAATATAATGCAATCTAAGTACAATGGTGTGTGAAGGAATCCTTAGAAAAGAGAACAGGGCTGGCAGTGCAGCTGCCATCCAAGTATCCAAGTACCAACCTCACCCTAAAAATACATCCAATGAGTTCCACCTATTTTCCTTTAAGTTTATTTATTTTATGCAAGAGAGATAGAGAAGGAAAGACAAACACCCTCAACAAGGTCTCACACCACACTCCTCCATGCAGCCAACTAGAATTATGGCAAGGCTGGCTAGGGAATTGAACTGTAATCCCCTACGTGGCTGGGGTCTGCGTTGCTGTGTCACCACAGACGGTCCTGAGTTCCACTGTAGATATATTACTCCTGCTGATAAAACACCTAGTAACAGCACTTGGTGGCTCTTCTTAAAAAATACATACAAATTTACTTCCCTACTCCCATATTTGCTCACCAACCAACCCTCACAATCCATACGGAGATACGTACAGTATTCTTTTTCTTATTTCTTTGTGTTTTAGCTTTTGCTATAGGACACGTGTACTTGCTAGAGACAGGGGCGGGGGGAAGAGAGAGAGAAAGAAAAGGAAAATGAGAAATCTCTCCCCAAGGTGGATGGCCATGCCACGGCCCCTTCTCCATCCTCCTTTTGGGAATTTGGGCACGCACATACACAAACATGGCGTGATTTCCAAGCTGCCGGGTCCCAGACTCAAACCGCACAGAAAAGCCATGTGGAATCCAGCCATCTTAATGTCCATGCCACCTGCTGGCCCCTTATTCTTGTTTTGTATTTGTCTGAGGGCATGTGTGCTCACCAGAAAGACAGAGAGAGAGAGAGAGAGAGAGATAAAGAAAGCACTACCTGGGACCGGCAGGTGGCAGAATGGATACATCACTGGACTCCCACATAGTTGACCACAGTTGGAGTCTCTGACTTGGTGGCTTGAAACTCACACTCGGTGTGTGTGTGTGTGTGTGTGTGTGTGTGTGTGTGTGTGCGCGCGCACCCAAGATCCCCACAGGAGAATGGAGGAGAAGGGACTGTAGTGTGGCCATTCCTTCAGGGGATGACTTCTCACTTTTTGTCTCTCTCTGTCTCTCTGGTGAGCACGAGTGCCCTATAACAAAAATCTCTCAAAAAAAAAACAAAAACAAAAACAAAAACCCACACACTCCCCAAGGGGCATAGTTATGCCACAATCCCTTCTCCATTTCTCCATTCTATTGGAATTAGGGGGATGCATACACCCCTAGCATGTTTTTCAAGTCACCAGGTCCAAGATTGGGGCGGTGTGATCAACCATGTAGGATCTGGGTCCTTTAACTATGGGCTACAGGGCCAGTCCCACATACAGTTTTCTAGTAATGAAAATGTGTATGAATCTGGGTTGCAAACTCTTTATCCCTGTTTTTATGTACCTGCAGGAGATGTTCAAAAAATGTTGAATGAATGGAACAAACAACATTTCATCACCAAATTCATGTTTTGTTTTGTTTTGCTTTGCTTTGCTTTGTTTTTACTTCTTATTTTGGAAAAGCTAAAGCTGGGGCCAGCAGGTGCCATGGTGGTTCAAGCGCTAGACGCACACATGGTCGACTACAGTTGGAGTCCCAGACTTGGTTGCTTCCTTTCTCACGTTCTCTCTCTCTCTCTCTCTCTCACTCACTTTCTCTCACTCTGGTGAGCACACATGCCCCACAGCAAAATTAAAAACAACAACAATAATAATAATAAATGAAATTAAATTAAAAAATAGAAAAGCTAAAGTCCCAAATAACCTAATTTTAAAGATTAAATAAAAGTTCATCCCAATTAACTACTTAATTTTTAAAATTCTTACTCAAAGCCTAATTTATACACATATGGACATGATTTCAAGTACGAAATTGTTTTCCCGAAATAAATAACTGCTAATAAAACAAAGACCTGAGTTCTAGTTTAACACAGAAGATTAACTATAGTAATCTCATTTTTAAAAAACTATTAAAACGCAAGTGTTGGAGGAAAAGCAGGTGGCATGATGGTTAAGGCGCTGGACTCCCACATGGCCAATCACAGTTCAAGTCTCAGATACAAGGCTTGAAAATCATGCTGGGCTCCCATGCGCATGTGCCCAAAATCAGAGTGGAAAAGGGATTACAGCGTGGCCATCTCCCTCCAGGCTGATTTCTCATCTTCCCTCTCTCTCTCTCTCTCTCTGACAAGTGTACATGCCCAATGGCAAAATAAATAAGTAAACGAGTGTTAGGAGAGGGGGGAAACAGGAGTGGTAATAATCTTACAGAGATCATGGAAACAACTTGGAGGCTGACAATTTCAATAAATACTTGAAAAGTAAAAAGTGAAGTAAAAATAACTGACATTGCTGAGTGGTAAGGAAGTTAGGACCTCAGTACCTCCAGAGGGAGTCTACAAAGAATCAAGTCGTCTTACCTTTAAAAAGATATAGCCAGTAGAAGTGAGACCCCGTCAAAACACTGAACTGCTTACAAGTCTCAGCATTAAGTAGCCGGGCCTCCAGGTCCCCTCTGTAGCTAAGATACTAGCTCAGCTTCATCTCTGTTCCCCATAATCCCAGAAATTCCTGGAGACCAATGTGGCTCTGCAGAAGGGAAGCCTGAGACATGAGGATGAGTAGAGCAGGGAGCGGAGACTGAAAGTGAAAGTCTAAAATGTGGGATTGTCCCAGCCTCCTAAAATCACAGATCCCATTCCCACAATACAAACCCCTGCTCAAAACTGATTAGCCTCATCTACTCTAAAATCAACTGTGGAAGGCCAAATATGGAAGGCCAAATATACATGTGTGTATATATATACACACACACACACACCCACACACACATAATATATACACATATACATATATATACAGCTTCGTGAAAATAAATCACTCAAGAAGAAAAGTTTCAAAAATAATTTTCATGGGAACCAGCAGTTAGCGTAATGGCTATGTCGCTGGACTCCCACATAGTAGACCGCGGTTCACATCCTGGACCCGGTGGCTTAAAACTCACACCGGACGCGTGTGCGTACGTGCCCAAGATCCCGAGAGGAGAGTGGAGGAGAAGGGATTGCGGCGTGACCATCCCCCCTGGGGGGTGATTTCTCACTTTCTGTCTCTATGTCTCTGTCTGTGTGGCGAGCGCATGCGCCCTATAGCAAAAAACCTCTCCAAAATAATAATAATAATAATAATAATAATTTTCATTAATATCATCAGAAAATTAAAAGACTAGTCCAACCAGAAAACAAGAGCAGAGGACTACTTAAAATAAATAAATAAATAAACAGGAAGGAAGGAAGGACAGGCGGACCAGGGCCAGGCAGCAGCACTGTGATAACACAACTGAACCCACAAGGAAAGGCGCTGGGTTCATGTCCCAGAATGCCCTGTGGACTCCAGGCAAGCGTGCACGTGCAGCGACTCAGACTGGCCGAGCCTGGGACTGAAGGCATGAGGACTTGTTTCTCTGTTTCTCTGACTCTCTCTTATGGAAGAAATAGACTTTTTAAAAACCAGAGAATAAAAACAAGATCTTAAAAATGAAAACATGATATAGCAGAAACCACAGGGGACAGCGGCAGGTGGCGTGGTGTTAAGGGTGCTGGACTCCCACATGGCTGACCATAGTTTGATTCCCAGAACTTGGGAGCTTGCTTTCTCACTCCCCTCCACGCTGTCCCTCTCTAGTCAAATTAAAATAAATAAATGACATTAAATAAAATAATTCTTTAAATAAAAAAGAAAGAAAACACAGAAATTACAAGCTCAGCAGAAGCCCTGCATTAGGGACAGCAGCAGTGGCACAGACACCAAGGTACTGCTGCATGACACTGAAGCTGCAGGTTAAGGACGGACTTAAACACCTACACATGTCAGGCAAGTCCACAGGCACACCCCTGCTCGCGACAGGCTGAGGCTCGGAAAGGATTGCAGCACCAAAACCCTGCCAGGGGCTCTCTCACTCACAAGCATACACTCATGAAATAAACATTTTTCAAAAAGAACAAAGTTGGAAGACTCACATTTCCTGATTTTAAAACGTATTACAAAACTACAGCAATCAGGAACCAGCAGTTAGCGTAATGGCTATGTCGCTGGACTCCCACGTAGTCGACCAGGGTTCGCGTCCCCAACCTGGTGGCTTAAAACTCACGCCGGGCACATGTGCGTGCGTGCCCAAGATCCCGAGAGGAGAATGGAGGAGAAGGGAGAAGGGATTGTGGCATGACCATACCCCCTGGGGGGTGATTTCTTGCTTTCTGTCTCTATGTCTCTGTCTGTCTGGAGAGCGCACGCGCCCTATAGCAAAAACCTCTCCAAAAATAAAAAAAAACTACAGCAATCAGAACCGTTTGGTACTAAGGATAGACATACAGACCAATAGAACACAATAGAGAGCCCCCAAATAAAGCTTCATATATATGGTCAAATGATTTTCTATGAGATGCCAAGAATTGGATATTCACAATCAAAAGAATGAAGTTAAACCATAACATTATACCATATTCAAAATGGAACTCAAAAAAAAAAGGACCAAAGACCTAAACGGACAAGCTAAAACTATATATAAAATTGTGACTCCCTGAAGAATAAATAAGGGAAAAGCTAGAATAAGCAGTTAGCATAATGGCTATGTCGCTGAACTCCCATGTAGCCGACCGCAGTTCGAGTCCTGGACCCACTGGCTTAAACTCATGTCAGGCGCATGTGCGTGTGTGCCCAGATCCTGAGGGTAGAATAGAGGAGAAGGGATCACAGTGTGGCCATCCTTCCTGAGGGGTGACTTCTCGCTTTCTGTCTCTCTGTCTCTGTCTTTCTGGTGAGCGCATATGCCCTATAGCAGAAAACCTCTCCAAAAAAAAAAAAAAAACAAAGAATAAATAAGGGAAAAGCTTCATGAAACCAGATTTGGCCAGGATTTCTTGAACAGGATATCCAAAACGCAGACAACAAAACAAAAAATTAGATACGCTGGGCCAGCCCGTGGTGTGGTGGTTAAGTGGCAGGATCCCACATGGCCAACTGAGTGTGCAAGTTCAAGACCCAGTAGCTTGAAAAACATGGTGTATATGTCCAAAATCCCAAGAAGAAAATGGAGAAGGGACTGCAGAGTGGCCATTGCCCTGGGGTGCTTTCTCACTTTTCTCCACCTGTCTTATTCTAGAAAGCATAAACACCCTATCACAAACTTTTAAAAAAAATATTAGATTAAGTTGGATTTCTTCAAAATAAACTTTGTGCGTCAAAGTACACTATTGACAAAGTAACATTTCAGCCCATGAAATAAATATTTGCAAATCATATAACTGATAAGGAGTTGATATATAGAACAAATAAGGAACTCTTAAAACTTAACAACAAAAACAAAACAGACAAAACAGTTCAAAGATAGATAAAGGACACAAATTGACACTTCTTTAAAGACCATATAAAAATGACCAAAACCAGGGACCAGCAGACGGCGTAGTAGTGGTTAAGGTGCTAGATTCGCCATATGGCCAACCACGGTTTGAGTCCTGGAACCAGTGGCTTGAAAACCATGCCAGGCACATGTATGTGCATGCCCAAAATCCCAAAAGGAGAATGGAGAAGGGACTGTGGTGTGGCTATCCCCCCAGGGGGTGATTTCTCACTTTTTCCCCTCTGTCTCTGTCTCTCTGGTGAGTGCATGAGCCCTATGGCAAAAAAAAAAAAAAAAAAACCTTAGAAAAAGAAAAAAAATGACCAACAGAATATGACAAGGTCGTCAACATCATTCATCATTAGGGAAATGCAAATCAAAACCACCGTGAGCTACAGTTTCACATCTATTAGGATATGTTTTTTTAAAAACATAAAAATTCAGGCCTGCTGTGTGGCCCAGTGATTAAAGGAGCCACGTAGCTAACCATGTAGTTCAGGTCCCAGACTTGGCAGCTTGAGAACACACCAGATATGTTTGTGTGTGTGCCCCAAATCCTGACAAGATGGCGAAATGGAGAAGGGACTGAAGTATGATTGTTCCTTTGGGAGGTACTTTCTTTGTCCCCCTCTCTGCCTGTTTCTCTCCAGTGAGTGCGCATGCCCCTGGGCAATTTTTAAAAATAAAGAAAGAGGAGAAAGCAAGTGGTGTGGGGTTGAAGCGCTGGACCCCAAATGGTCAACCACAGTTCAAGTCCTGAGGGGAGAATAAAGGAGAATGGATTGCAGTATGGTCATCCCCTCCCCCGGTGGGGAGGGGTGATTTCTCACTTTCCTTCTCTCTGTCTCTCGGATGGACACACACACCCTATAGCAAAAATATCCAAGATTTTTGCAAGAAATCACCCCCCAGTGGGGATGGCCATGCTGCAATTCGGTCTCCTCCAATCTCCTCTTGGTATTTTGTGTGCCCACGTGCACACACCTGGCATGGGCTTTAAGCCGCAGGATCTGGCACTCAGACCACAGTTGACTACAGGAGAGTCTAGCAACATAACCATTATGCCATCTGCTGGACCCACAATGATCTCTTAAAAAACAAAAAACAGAATAATGGTTACCAAAGGCTATGAGGAAAAGGAGTTATTTCATGGACAAAGTTTAACTCTGAGATAATGAAAACGTTCTGTCAATCACAGCGGTAGTGATGACACAATAATGTTGACATACTTACTGTTACTGAATTATACACTTAAAATGGGTTAAACTGCAAATTCATGTTATGTGTAGATTACCACAATAAAAAAAATATATATGGTAAAGGTTAATATATATAGTTTGTGTTATTTACATTTTACCCAATTTTTAAAAGGGGTGCCCGGCCCTGTAGACTAATGGAGTTAAGGGAGTCAGAGCCCACGTGGCCGACTGTGGTTTGACTCCTAGCCTCGATAGCCTGAGAACAGATCGGGCACGTGTGTGCGCACACCCATACTCTTGACAGGATGAAGAACGGAGAAAGCCATACTGGCAGGGTAAGGGGAGTGATCGCTCCTCCCAGACCAGTGCATGGTACTCTAGCTATTAAAAACAAGAACAAAACTTTGGATGAATTGCAAAGGATAAGTTTGGCAATACAAGGAGGACATTTCCTTGACTGTGTACCTACATATAGCTTTTTTCCATAACAAGGAAAAACATTCATGTAAAATAACGTTTTTTTATTTGTAGTCACATACTACTTGGGTCACTTAATTGGAATATTAATAGTCTTAAAATAGCAAGAACATGTGTACTTGTATTCACTTTGCTGTTAATTCATGAATGATTTAAACTATTTAACAGGAAAATAAATATTTTAACATCCCAATCCTCTGCATACAATATACGCTACTTATAAAACAGAAGGCCAAAATATTGCTCCCAGCTGTTAAAATGTTTCTGTTTAGGGAAGTGGGAATGTAGAAAGAATAACAAAGTACTCAGAACAAGCAACTTAAAAGTTACATTTGTTTCTTAAACCAATAAAGATAGATCTTATATGGAAACTAGAAAAACAATTAAACATTTGGTGATCATAATGAAGGTACTGTAAGAAACAGAGCTCAGGGACCAGTGGGTGGCATAACGTTACATCGCTGAACCCCCCCCAAAGTCGACCCCAGTACTAGTACTGGACTTAGTGGCTTAAAACTTACACTAGGGGCGTATACGTGCGTGCCCAAAATCCCAAGACGAGAATGGAGGAGAAGGGATGGCAGAGTGGCCAAGCCCCCTGGAGGGTGATTTCTCCCATTCTGTCTCCCTCTATCTCTCCAGAAAGCACACACGCCGAATAGCAAGAATCTCCCTTGGGGGAAAAAAAATCAAAGTGAAAACAATAGAAAAAGATGTACTACAAGTCTTCAAGGAGAGTTTTAATATTCCACCTTTGAAAAAATTAGAACCCCCAGATATTCACTCCGAGGGTCTCTTTACTACTTTCCCGGTCTCTTTACTACTCTTTCTTTCCCTGCTCCATCTTTGTGTATGTGTATGTGCGTGTACATGTGAGTGTGTGTGTGTGTGTGTGTGTGTGTGTGTGTGTGTGTGAGAGAGAGAGAGAGAGAGAGAGAGAGAGAGAGGGAGGGAGGGAGGAAGAGAGGGCAGGGTAATGCTGAGACAGGGAAGAGATAGTAGCCCGGATAAACCAGATAGCAGGGGTAGAAAGAGCTATGGTTTATTTTTTGTCTCCTCACACTGAATCCCAAAAACATGACCATCACCATAAAACGCTAACAATCCCAACTTCTGAGGGCAAGGAAAAACTAGACTTCCTAGACCGGCAACCTAATCTATAAGAAAACAAAAGAAAAAGAAATCGTCTTTGGGTTTGCATCTGTAAATTAGGTCTGTGTGTAGAATTCCTCAAACAATCTTAACTATAATACTAAACTGCAATTAAATATGGTTACTTGAACCTTGGTCAAAGGGTGGAGCACTAAATTCTTTAACAGCTTTTAAAGGCAGTCATCAGTTAAAGAACTTTAAACTGAGGCAGTTCATTCACCAAGTACAGAAAACATCAAGGTTTTCTTCATGAAACACCACTGTGTACAAGTAGACTACCACATCTGTAATAACCAAGAATTTAAAGATTTATGATGATACTATACAGTTCTAGGAGAAAAATGCAATGAAAGTTTGAGAAGAAGCTAATTTATCTGTCTGAACTTTAAAAATAATCTCTAACATAGAACATCATCTCAAAAATCATTTTGGGGACCAGCAGATGGCTTAATGGTTATGTTGCTGGACTCCCACATAGTCGACCGCAGTCTGAGTGCTAGACACAGAGGCTTAAAACTCACACCGGGCACACGTGTGTGCATGCCCAAGATCCCAAGAGGAGAATGGAAGAGAAGGGACTACAGCGTGGCCAGCCCCCTGGGGCAAGCCCACGGCCCTATAGCAAACATCTCTCTTAAAAAAAGGGGGGGCCGGCAAGTGCCTTCTGTTCCTCCCTGGCCAAATTTTAAAAATACAGTTAAATAAAATAATAATTTAAAAAAAAAAAAAAAGAAGTCCTTCTGAGGGACCAGCAGATGGTGTAATGGTTACCTCACTGGACTCCCACATAGTCCATTGCCGTTTGAGTCTCAGACCCGGCAGTTTAAAACTCACACCGGGCACACATGTGAGTGTGCCCAAGATCCCAAGAGGAGAATGGAGGAGAAGGGACTGTGGCATGGCCATCTCCCTGGGGAATGATTTCTGGCTTTCTGTCTCTTTCTTTCCAGTGAGTGCACGTGCCCTATAGCAAAAATCTCTTAAAAATAAATAAAAGAATCCTTCTGATCCCAGTGACAAGTGTAAAGTCTCTAAACTGGACTGCGATTTCAACTAGAGGTATGCAGGTGGCACTGACGTGTTTTCTCCAAATATTGTAAAACACGTGACTGATTCTTGGCCAACACTGTCCTGTAACCAGAACATAAACATCAATGCTGGTAAACTCTATGCTCTTCTTTACATGCTTGAAAACAAAAACAAAAACAAAAATGACTTCTTAGTCAGATGTGGTGGCATAAGCCTGTGATCCCAGGTACTGAGGAGGCTGAGGCAGGAGGACCATGAGTTCAAGGCCAGCCAGCGCAATACAGTGAGATCCTGCCTCAAAACAAAACTAAACAAAACTTTCCTCCTCAGTTTTCTTTCATCCTCATTAAAAAAGAAAGAAAGAAAGAAAGAAAGAAACAGATCCTAGGATAGAAATGATAAAGGGATTACTGCCTCAAAATGCAGTCTTCGTCTTCTGAAGGCAAATGTCCTATATACTCCCGCTTTCGTGGTTGCCAATCTTCTGAACCACAGGCCTTCCGACTGCAGCAGGGCCAGGCCTGATTACGGGTATGTGGTAGGTTCTGTCAGGCAAGCTTTGACAAGGCCTCAAAATAGACCCTGGGCAGGGGCCAGGACGACTACCACTCACGAGTTCCGACTTCGTTCTACTTTAGCCCCTCAGCACTTCGTTTTTTCCTCTAATCTCTCTCATTTCAAAAGGACAAAGAGGCCTGAACATCCTCCTGGCCGTGAGAGAGCTGTACAATATCAAAACGAAAACTTAAACCTCCCTTACTTTGCTCACGAACAATTTGCAGGATAAAAACTGAATCCGTACCTACTTCCTGCCTTGAGAAATTAAGTGATCCACAGCACTCTGGTGTGCAAAAATATTTTTGGATCTCGAGCTCCACAGAGGTTTATCTCAGGAATAGACCAGGATACAGAAGGTAAAGGAAAAAGAGAGAGAAGATGGGCTATTTATTCCTTTGTGACTAATAACACAGGAGTAGACTCCAGCAAAACGAGAAGTTAAACTATAAACAAAGCTTGTAATTGATATTAGTCATAAACTTCTGAAACAAGCTACCACAAAATATAGCCATTTAACTATTACCAAATATAAATGACTTGTATAAATAGCAACGCTCTTCAAACTATACTACTTTTACTCTTACAGTACAAATAAAATTAACTGTCCGACACTATAAAATGTTTTAAATTACTTTACAAAACACATTTGCAACTTTGTTTAAATAGAGAATTACATAAAGAATACAAAATTATTAAGAATTTCTTTCTCATTCCCCAAGCTTGAGAAAGAAGTTAAATATCATAAAAGACAGACCAATATAGGGACCAGCAGTTTGTGTAATGGGTATGTCACCGGACTCCCATGTAGCTGACCGCGGTTCAAGTCCTGGACCCCATGGCTTAAACTCACGCCAGGTGCATGTGCATGCGTGCCCAAGATCCCGAGAAGCGAACAGAGGAGAAGGGATTGAGGCGTGGCCATCCCCCCAGGGGGTGATTTCTCACTTTCTGTCTCTCTGTTTTTCTGGCAAGTGCACGCACCCTATAGCAAAAACCTCTCCAAAAAAAATGACAGACCAATGTAAGATTGAAACAACTTTTAAATTTGTATAATTTAAGTACTAACCTTACAATCAATCATACTTTCAGAAATATATTCATATACAGGGACCAGCAGATGGCATAATGGTTACATCACTGGACTCTCACATACTCAACTGTGGTTCGAGTCTCAGACCCAGTGGCTTAAAACTTACACCAGGTACATGTGTGTGCATGCCCAAAGTTCCTAGAGAAGAATGGAGTAGAAGGGATCTTGGCGTGACCATCCCCCTGGATAGTGATATAGTGATTCCTGTCTCTGTCTCTCCAGCAAGCACACACACCCTATAGTAAAAATCTCTATCCAAAAAAAAAAAAAAGGAAATACATACTTATGGGAGTCCAAAACTTCTGTGTTGTTAATTATGATGGTATTTATAGAAGGTGAAAAGCCTAATTAATGGAGGAACCAGCAGTTAGCGTAATGGCTATGTCGCTGGACTCCCACGTAGTCGACCGCGGTTCGCGTCCCGGACCCAGTAGCTTAAAACTCACGCCGGGCGCGTGTGCGTGCATGCCCAAGATCCCGAGAGGAGAATGGAGGAGAAGGGATTGCGGCGTGACCATCCCCCCTGGGGGGTGATTTCTCACTTTCTGTCTCTATGTCTCTCTCTGTCTGTCTGGCGAGCGCACGCGCCCTACAGTGAAAATCTCTCCCAAAAAAAAAAAAAAAAGCCTAATTAATGGAAAATGGTAAAATAAATGACAGAAAATAAATAAATTATGGTTGATCTATACTAGTCAGGACATCCAGTTTTTTGTTTTTTTTTTTTAATTTACTACCGTGCACTTGAGCGAAACAGTGAGAAAGCATGTGAGAAAGCACCCCTTCTCCTGAGGAGGATGGCCACCCGGTTCTCCTCCACTCTCCTCTCAGGACTTTGGGCATGCAAACGCACAAGGCAGGAGTGCTATTTGATCCACTAGGTCCAGGACTCAGACTGTACAGTCAGCACTGTGGAATCAAGCAGCCTAGCCACCACGCCACTGGTTAGACGCATCTGTCTCCCATCTAATCTTTTTTAAAACTGTGGGGCCAACAGGTGGCGTGGTGATTAAGGTGTTGGACCCCTACATGGCCAACCGTGGTTCAAATCCCAGATCTGGCAGTTTGCTTTCTCAGTTTTCCTGTATCTCCCTGGAGAATAAAGTAATAATAAATAAAAACATATATATATTTTTTAATGAGATGGGGGCCAGATGGTGCTGCAGTGAACACACAGATGGACCCACCTGGGAGGGTCCTATGCTCACTTTCCCCAGTCTCCCTATACATGAAGGCAGGCGCGCATCCAAGTGGTGACTGGGGCTGGTTAAGGCTGGGAGCGGATCACAGTTTAGAGACCCTGCTGGGAGTAACTGCCTCTACGTCTGTCTGTCCTTTTCTCTTATGAAAGAAATAATTTATTTTAAGTGAGACGCATATACGTGCTAGTATAGAAAGATCTCCAAGGTTAAGAGTGCATATGTAATAGAAAACCTGACCAGGACACACAAGAAATATGAACACTGGAAGCTTGATTCATATGTGGGGATAAGGAAAGGCTGGGAGTTTGCAGTGGAAAGAAGAATTCCTTTTCACCACAAAATGTTTTCTTTTTAAAAGCTTTATCAAATATCAGGGCATCAGGACATATTTTTTCTATGCAAAAACTTGTCATGACTTTCCCGACAACCCAATATAAAATGTACCACAAATATCTATTGAACCCATAAAAGTGAACATTTTCCTTCTATATATTCTATATATATCATTACTGGCCCCTTCTATTTTTTTTTTTTAAAGAAAGATTTTTGTCACAGGGCACATGTGCTCACCAGAGAGACAGAGAAATCACCTCCCAGGAGGGGAAATAGCCACGCCACAATCCCTTCTCCTCCATTCTCCTCGCAGGATTTTGGTCACGCACGCACACGCACACACACACACACCCATTGTGTGTTTGAAGCCACCAGGTGCGGGACTCGAGCAACAGTGGCCTATGCAGGAGTCTAGCAACGTAACCATTCCACCATCTGCTGGTCCCATTTCTGGCCCCTTTCTAACCATCTCTCCTTTATGAAAATCCACTGCTTTCTACCACTAGATTAAATCAAAAGCATACATAGCTAGCAAGTTTCAGAGTTTCTCCAAGAAACGCATCTCTCTTCTCTTCCCAAGATAAATAATGAAACAAATGAAAAAGCATAACACGTGACAAATCCAGTTTTTAATCTAGTGTTTTATTCCTTCTTTTAGAGAGCTGTTTTTGTTTTTGCTATAGTACGCATGCACTCGCTAGAAAGGCAGAGAGGCAGAAAGTGAGGAATCACTCCCTAGGCGGGATAACCATGCTGCAATTCCTTCTCCTTCATTCTCCTCTTGGGATTTTGGGCAGACACGCACACGTGCCTGGCGTGAGTTTTAAGCCTCTGGGTTAGGACTCAGAATGCGGTGTGTGGGAGGCCAGCGACATAACCATTATGCCATCTGCTGGCCCTGTGTTTTATTCCTTTTAAGTTTGGCCTAATTATCACAGACCAAATAGTTTTAAAAGTTTTATAGTATGGGACCAGCAGTTAGCGTAATGTCTTTCTGGCAAGCACACGTGCCCTATGTGCAACACCAAAAATCATTTTCAAAGGATTTCTTACCATTCTTTTAGAGGAAAACAAAACAAAATAAAAACCAGAAAAAAGACAATGTTATTTTACCCACAAGGTAAATTCTGCTCAATTCCTTCTTTCTCAAGTTTCAGAAACTGAGTTTTGAATGACGGTCATAGTCTATTCTCTATTTGCAAATTGGAAAGAGTAGAATGTTTTCCTGATTAATGGACCATCTCTCCACTAGATTTTCCAGAGAGAAAGCAACTACCTAAAAGGCAAAAGCCATGAAACAGCCTCTGTTTTATAGGAGCTGTATATAGTGCTCTGTAGGTAAGACCAGAAGTTTATTTCCTTTCGAACGATCTCATCAATATTGCCAGTGTGCTGCAAGAATTGCTTTTTGTTTTTTGGTGTTTTTCCCCCTAAACAGCAACTCCTCCTTTTCATACAGAAGCAGGGTAAACAACTCACAAAGACCCATGCAAGAAATGACTCCCTCTCTTTGCTGAATTCATTTCTAGTGAAGATGTGTTTTTGTTTTGAGACAGAGAAGATGTTTTGCCAAAGATGTAAGCTCCATATCGCTTTCCCCTTTTATTATGGACATGGTTTTCTAAGGTTTCTCTTCATATTTACCTAGCGAGACCATCAATTTTGGTGATTTCCACAAGGGATTTTCCAAAAGGAAATCTGTTCACAGGGAATTGAAACTCTTAAGTCACTATTAGCTGGATAAAAATTAAAAGCACATTAGGGAACACTGAATATTAGAAGGGCTATCCAAAGCCAAAAGGTGCCAAAATTTAGTCAAAGAATTAAAGGAATTTACTAAGGAAGACCAAGAGGATAAACTTGCTATTAACTTTAACTAAAGTTCTTTACAAATGGAAATCAAGGTAAAATAAGCTAAATTCCAAAAAGAAGGATGACTGGTTAACAACATCTTCTGGGCTCCTGTCTGTATGTGCCCAAGATCCCGACAGGAGAATTGAGAAGGGATTGCTATGTGGCCATCCCCCCTGGGGGGTGATTTCTCACTTTCAGTCTCTCTGTGTCTCTCTGTCTTTCTGGTGAGTGCAAGTACCCTATAGCAAAAACCCCCCCAAGAAAAAAAAAAAAAAAAACCCTTAAAGAAAGCCAAAAATGATCAAGTTACATTTCAGCAATAAAAAAAAAATTTCCTAGTCTTAAATTAATCCTCTTTCTAATAATAAATCACAACTTCAATACACACTTTCTTCCGTAACAGAACTCAAATAAAAACTGCGGCACTCTCTACATTTTTAAAGACAGAATCACAAAAAATATATGAGGTTTTCTATTTAAAAGGCTATTTTGTATAGTGCAAATTCTTTCAGGGAACTTTTTTATACCTTAAGGATGGTAGCTCTCCTTTCCACTGGCATTTAGTTTGCTTCTAGATCCCTCCATTTATCTTCCCACATCTGGAAGGGGGAAAAAAAAAAGGGAGGGGGTGAATCACAGCAATCCACTTAAGAACTAACCAACCATCCTAATTGCATGCATTCTACAAAACTTCAGTGTCTATTTCCTTACCACATTTCATGTCAACAAATATCTAGCAACAAACAACAAAATACAACACATTCTATAAAATCAGTAAAAACATCTAAGTCAACAGGCAAAAACAAACTTGGCTTTCCTGTATCTCAATTTTAAGATCCAAATCAATGATTCACAAAGTGAATGACCTAACTTCCTAAATGAATCACACTTTCCAAAATTCTTTTTCTATACGTTGTAAAGCCGTAGTCTCTGTATGAGAAAGAGAGTGTGAGGGTGGTTCAATAGGGTAAATTCGGTGAAGCCTTTCAGACCACAGCAAACTCACTAGCTGTCTGCCATATTTTGCATTCTCCAACAACTGCACCTTCTCATACAGATTCACTGCCCCCAAATAAAATCTTATCTGGAAAAACATGTTACTGTTAACACTGATTACGAACTTATCCATCAAACACCCTGCTCTCCATTACTGCATTCACATGCTCCTCCCATTGAGAAAAACATTTTTAAAAAAATTAATAGCCATTCTGTTATCCTTACATGTCTTCCTGAGTCAACTACCCTACTCTACAGCTTTTTTGTTGATGGTAGAAAGGCCGAGTCATTAAAAAGAAAACAAAAGAAAACGAGCTACAAACAGTTAAAGTTTAGGATACAATATTTCTCCAGCCAAGTCTCGACAGCCAGATATTTGCCTCTCCCACAGTGGAAAAAAGCAGAGCAAACACTTGAACTTTTCTCCCCCGAAAAAAGAAAGAAAAGAAGTTGAGTTTCCTTAGGTCCCCCTGCTAGTCCTGCTGGCTATCCACAGCAAAGCAAAGCCAGGCCTGGCTGGAGCTATATAATTTAACAATGTGGGTGTGAATAACACCCCAAATTAGTCAAGGGTTAACCCTGACCCTCCTGGCGAGAAACTGTTAATAAGCCCGCGCTCCAGCTGGGGTCAAGGAGAGGGAAAATCCCACAATGCTACGCCCTCCACCGGCCTGACACCGCCCGGGGGGCACTTGTCCCGGGACAGCACCGATCGTGGGGCGTCTGGGGAGACAGGAGGAGGACGGGGCACCCGACGCCCAGACAGCTGCCGGAGTAATCGCTCCCACAATGGAAGTAACACCTCCCGGGCGGCGGGAGGCCGAGCGCCCCCGGGGGGGGGGGGGCCCGAGCGCCGGCCCCCAGCCGTGACACCAGAGAAGGCGGCAGGCAGGGGCGACCCCGGCCCCGGCAGGGGTGCGGGAGCTCCGGGTCCCGGGGCGGCGAGGCCGGGCAGGGGCTCCGGGTGGCCGGTCCCACCCCGCCGGGGAGGAGCGGCCCTTACCTGTGTCCGGCC